>NW_006400211.1:252674-270357 GCF_000299155.1 Elephantulus edwardii | reverse complement strand
TCATAATGCCCTAAAATATATTAATTTTAAACTATTCTCTCCCTCATCGGCTTCAATGCAGTAAACATAATTTATCCAGTTTTTCTCAGTCTTACCCCCACCCCAATGTCAGCCTCATTCTACAACAGTGGCACCATACAATATTTGTCCTTTTGTGACTGAGATATTTTACTCAGCATAATGTCCTCCAGGGTCACCCATTTTGAATAATATGACATTTCTTGTAAAAGGTATTGGCATTGATTGTATAAAATTCACTTATTCTTTCTATAGCCTCTTATCTCATATCTATGTTTTCCAACGACTGATCCTTCTTCTTTGTTCCAAACTTTTCCATTCTATTCACTTAGTTTTATTAGTGCATTTTGGTTGCATGTTTGATTGATTTCCAAGTGAAAAGTTGATAGAAATTATCCATTTCCTCCTCTTTGTCTCTGGTTTTTGGTACATATATTTGAATGATAGTGTTATTATTCTGTTGTTCACATTGTCTTTCAACATATATCTAGAAATGGTATTTTTTACTAAAAAATTTGACCCCATAGTTCCTCACTTTTCATTTCTGGCATAGTAGATTTTGTGCTTGTCTGATTCAAAATGTCCCATGCCAACTCATCTCATTTCACGGTGCTTAGTACGTCAATGTATATGTGCTCCATTTGTTCCTTAACAATGTCTAATTTTCTTGCATTCATACTTTTCACATTCCATGTTCCAATCATCAGTGACTGCTTGTACTGTTTCTTCTTCATTGTGCTTCCCAGTACCAGGACTCAGCCTCAGATGCCATCTCTGGTAGTTTAATGTAAGTTTGCTCTATAGTACATAGGGTTTTTGAAGGCCTATTATTTCAGAAGTGGATAACCATTCTCTTACTATTCTGTCTTATTTTGGATGCTCAACTTTAGGACAATATCTCACAGACAAGCATTTTACTCCTCCTCCCCCCAAAAAGCAGAATAAAGATGCTTCTTGATTATACAGCTAACAGATTCAGTGTTAGTCTTCCTCTTTGGAACATGGCTGATGATCCTCTCTAACTTGATTGTATCCTCCTCTATTCCCTCATCTCATCCTGCCCCACCAACAGCTTTCTCCCTTTTTAGCACAACTAACCCCTATATGATCACAGGCCACTTCTATCTGCTCACTATCTCTCTACTCCCCAGTGATTTTTGTACTCTAGACAGATGCAGGGTGAGGTGGGGACAGCACAGACACAAATCAAGCAGGGCTAGTAGACACCATTAACTAAGAGGAGAGCCACTGAAGGAATTAACCATAAACTTTCAAGCTGAAGGAAATAAACTCCTATTCTAATCTTAAGCCATTTCTTTTTAGTATTTATGCTACAGTTGTTGTTGTTGTTGTTATATGCCATCAAGTTGACCATGACTCATATCAACATTAGGCACATAATCTCTGAAAACTGCTCTATACTTAGCCAATCTCATTGTCCCTGACACACCTACCCTTGTTATCCTATTTACTGTGTCAATCCTTCTCATCCAGGGTCTTCCTCTCCTACACTGTCCCTTGATCTTTCCAAGCATGATATCCTTCTCCAAAGTATGTGAGACAAAGTCTCAAAATCCTTTCCTTCAAGGAGAAACTTGTTTTTATTTATTCTCCCCAGGACAGACTTATTCACACTCTTGGCAGTTCATGGTATGTTCAATAATCTTCTCCAGCACCATAACTCAAAGGCATCACTTCTTCTGTTATCTTTGGTCATTGTTCCACATACAGATTGAAGACATTGGAGACAGGACACCTATATGATGCCCTCCTTTTCTATTTTCAACCATGCAATGTTTCCTTGCTCTGTTCTGACAACTTTGTCCTAGTCCAAGTGTAGGTTTCATATTAGCACAAACAGATGTTCTGGGATTCCCATTTTCTCAAGGTTAGCCACAATTTATTGTGATTCACAAAGTCAAATGCCTTTGCATAATCAATGAAATACAGATATACATTCCTCTGGTACATTTTTGCTTTCAGCCAAGATCCATCAGATGTTGACTTTGATGTCCTTAGTACCATGGCCTCTTCTAAAACCAGCTTGTATTTCTGGCACTTCTCTATTGATGTGCTGTCCCAGTCATTTTAATTTTTTTTTTAATACTATCTAACAGGTTTTACTTGTGTGTGTTATTAGTGATATCTTTCAATTATTCCCACACTTTGTTGGATCACATTTTTGTTTTATTTTATTTTTTTTAATGAGAATAGATATGGATCTCTTTCAGAAAGTTGGCCAGGCTGTTGTCCTCCAGATTTCTTGGCACAGCCTGATGAGCACTTACAGGGCTGAATCTGTTTGTTGAAATATGTCAATTGATATTCCATCAATTCCTGGGCCCTTGTTGTTTTTTTCCCAATTTCTTTCAGAGCAGCTTGGATTCCTTCTTCATCACCATTGCCTCTTGAACATAAGTCATTTCATGAAATATTTCTGTTTTGCCCACTTATTTCTGGTATAATGATTCTGTGTACTTTTTCCATCTTCTTTCTTTTAATACTGGTTATTAACATAGGGTCGCTATGAGTTGCAAATGACTTGATGGCACATAACAGCAACAACAACATTAATATAGTTTGAATAAATTGTTTTTCACATCAGATCTTTGCCATTTCCTTCACGCTGCCACACATCAAATTATATGACCCAATGATTAAGCCCCGTACCTTGCTCAGTCTCACCCCCCCCTGTTTTCACCCCCCGCTTGGATTCTCATATTCATTCTACAATAATGGTTTTATACAGTATTTATCCTTATGGAACTGACTTAGTTCACTTAGCATAATGTTCTCCAGTTCCCTCCCAAGTTAGGTAGTAGTTTAAAAAAATCACTGCTAAAAAATAAATAAGTAAATGAATAAATAAATTAAAAAAAAATCACTGCTCCTGTGTGCTGTGTAATATTCCATTTTGTGAATGGACCATAATTTCTCAATTCATTTGTTTGTGGTAGGACTTCTAATAAATGTTGAAGAGGATCTGTTGCGATAAGAACTCTAATACATTGCTGGTGGGATTGTAAAATGGTACAGCCCCTCTGGAATACAGTTTGGTGCTTCCTCAAAAGCTAAACACAGAAATTCTGCATGACCCATCTATTTCACTGCATGGAATGTACTCTAAGAAAACTAGAAGTGAGGCACAAATGGAGACTTATACAGCAATGGCCATAATAGTATTGTTCCCATCTTCTTTTGATACTTCTTAGATCATTCAATATTCTGCTCATAGCATCCTTAAATATTGCAACAAACTGCAGCTAACTCTAAGAAGAATGGGAACTCCCAGAACACTTGATCATGCTTATGTGAAACCTATACTTGAACAAAGAGGCAGTGGTCAGAACAGAGCAAGGAAACACTGCATGGTTCATATTGGAAAGGGTATATGCCAGGGATGTGTCCTATCTCCATACCTTTTCAATTTATATGCAGAACAGATTATCTGGGAGGCTGGGATCTATCAGGAGAAATGTTTCATCAGAATTAGAGGAAAACTCAACAACAATCTGTGTTATGCAAATGACACAACTCTGCTTGCTGAAGTTCTTGCTTCAGGTCAAGGACTACAGGCTTCAACTTAGATTGGAGCTCAACATCAAGAAAACAAAGATTCTCACCACTGGGATGATTGGCAGCATCATTATAGAGGTGAAGAGATTGAGATTGTAAACAGCTTCAGTTTGCTTGGCTCTACAATCAACACTCTTGGTACTAGAAGCTAGGAAATGAAAAGACGAATTGCTTTGGGAAAGTTTTCTGTCAGAGACCTCTCCAAAGTACTGAAGAGCAGCGATGTCTGTCTGGAGACTAAGGTGCTCCTGATCCAGGCCACAGTCTTTGCAATTACTTGCTATGTGTCAGAAAGCTGAACAATGACTAGGGATGATAAAAAGAGAATTGATGCCTTTGAGCTGTGGTGCTGGAGGAGAGTATTGAATATACCATGGACTGCTAGGAGAACAAACAAGTTAATCCGAGAGAGGATGAAACCTTGCTGCTCCTTGGAGGTAAGGATTCTGAAGCTTCATCTGACATACTTTGGACATGTTGGAGAAGTACATCATGCTTGGAATTGTGGAGGGACAGGGCAAGAGAGGAAGACTCAAAGAGATGGATTGATTCAGTGACTGGAGTAATGGTGGTAGGTGTGTCAGGGACAAAAATAAAATAGGCACAGGATAGAGCAGGGTTTAGGGCTGTTATACATAAGGTCACTATGACCTGCAGGAGACACAATGGCACATAACAACAACAGCAACAATAATACTAGTAATACTAGAAACAAAATGAGAAACCACCTTGGGATTTAGTCATTGGATGCTCCTTCTTAGACTCAAATGATGTCCATTATACTTTTGGTCTTAAACACAATGGGCATGCAAAGAATTCAAAGAGTTATATTTCTAGTTAAGACTTGTTTTCTGGACTCTGGACTTGTACATTCACCTCTCTTTTGCATATCTAATGAAGTATTCTGTAATTCCCAGTTTTCTTGATGTTATTCATAATTTGTTATGACCTTCAATGTAGGTGTTGTTATCAGGTGCTCTCAAATTTGAGTATAATTCAAGAAAACTTTTGGATAACAGATCAGAACTTTGTCTTATCCTATGTTATTCTCTTTATCTCTGACATTCTTGAACTCTACCATCACTGTGTCAATCCATCTCACTGAGGGTCTTACTCTCTTTTTCTGACCCTATGCTTTTCCAAGTTATGCCTTTTATGTATTTTTCCAAAGACTGCCCTCCCCCACCCAATAACATGTGAGATGAAGCTTTACCATCTTTACCTCTAAGGAGCACTCTGCACTTTCTCCAAGATATATTTTTTTATTCTTTTAACAGTCTGTGGGAGAGTCTGTACACTTCTCCAACACCACAACTCAAAGGAATTAATTCTACTGTCATCCTTATTAACTGTCCAACTCTCAGGAACATAGCAAGTAATTGAAAAGACCATGCTTGACTCAGGAACACTTTAGTCTTTAAACTGGCATCATTGATCCTTAATACCTTGGAGAGGTCCCTGCCAACAGACTTTCTCAATGCTATAAGTCTTTCAATTTCTTGACTCCTAGTACCAAGGGCCTTGATTATGGATCCAAGTAAGATGAAATCATTGACGACTTCAATCCTTTCTCCATCTATCATGATGTATCAAAAAGAATTGGCAAAAAAATTTCATGAAACAGCTTATTAGCAAGAGCCTGTTATGGTGATGAATGAAGAAATTCAAGCTGCTCTGAAGGCATCATCAAAAAACAAGGCCCTAGGAATTGGCAACATACTGACAGACATATTTCAACAAACAGAGGCTGCCCTGGATGCATTCACCAAATTGTGCCAAGAAATCTGGAGGACAAACACCTGGCCAACTGACTGGAAGATATCTGTATTTGTTCCCATTCCAAAGGAAGGTGACCCGACAAAGTGTGGAAATGATAGAAAAATATCACTAATATGACATGCAAGCAAGATTCTGCTGAAAATTATAAAAAAATGACTAGAGCAGCACATGAACAGAGAACTGCCAAATGTTCAGGCTGGGTTTAGAAAAGGCTGTGGTACTAGGGTTATTACAGCTAATATTAGTTGGATCTTAGCTGAAAGCAGAAGGTATCAGAGGAATGTCTATCTGTGTTTCACTGATTATGCAAAGGCATTTGACTGTGTGGATCACAACAAATTATAGCTAACTCTGAGAAGAATGAGAATCCCAGAACACTTGATTGTCCTTATGTGAAACTTATACTTGGACTAAGAGGCAATCATCAGAACAGAGCAAGGAAACACTGCATGGTTCAAAATCAGAAAGTGTGTATGCCAAGAATGTGTCTTATTTCCATAGCTTCTCAATCTATATGCAGAACAGATCATCTGAGAGGCTGGGCTCTATGAGGAGGAATGGAATGTTGCATCAGTATTTGAGGAAGACTCATCAACAAACTGTGTTATGCAGATGATACAACTCTCCTTGCTGAAACTGAAGAGAACCTGAAGCGTTTGTGTCAGAAGATCAAGGACTGCTGTCTCAATATGGATTGATGCTCGACACCAAGAAAACAAAGATTCTCATCCCTGGCCTGATTGGCAGCATCATAATAGATGGATGGTGAAGAGATTGAGATTGTTAACAGCTTCATAATTCTTGGCTCCACAACAACATTCTTGGTATGAGCAGCCAGGAAATCAAGAAACAAATTGCATTCAGAAAGTCTGCTGTCAGGGACCTCCCAAGAATACTGCAGAGCAACAATGTCAGTCTGGAGACTAAGGTGCTCCTGATCCAGGATATGGTCTTTGCAATTACTTTCTATGCATCAGAAAGCTACACAATGACTAGGGATAACAGAAGGAGAATTGATGCCTTTGAGTTGTGATGTTGGAGAAGAGTATTAAATATACCTTGGACCACAAAAGAACATATAAATTTATCCTGGAGAGGGTGAAGCCAGGTTGCTCCTTGGAGGCAAAGATTCTGAAGCTTTGTCTGACATACTTTTGTATCTTGCAAGGAGGGACCAGTCCTTGGACAAGTACATCATGCTTGAGAGAGTGGAGGAACAGCATAAGAGAGGAACACCCTCAATGAGATGAATTGATTTCGTGACTAGGGTAATGGGTGTGGGTGTGTCAGAGACAATAAGTTGGCACAGGATAGAGCAGGATTCAGAGGTACATAGGTTTACTTGATGTTGAGATATAATTCATACTGCAGGATGTAGCCTTTGATCTTCTGCAACAAATGTTTTATGTACTTCTCATTTTCATCAAATAAGGTTGCGTCATGTTTATTGAGCTAGATGTTGATGAGTCTTGCTCTCATCCTAATTCCACATTCTTCAAGTCCAGGTTTTTGAATGATTGATGCAGCATAGAGATTGAATAAGGATGATGAAAAGATATAGCCATCAATGTACATCTCTTTTTAAACTCTTGCTATTTGGACAACAGGCTTTTGCTCTAGGAGTAGATTTCGTGTGAGCACAATTAAATGTTCTGAGATTCCTGTTCTTCTCAATGTCAACCATAATTCATTATGATTGACACAGTCAAATGCTTTTCCCAAATAAATAAAACATCAGCAAACAATCTTCCAAAATTCTCTACTTTTAGCCAAGAAATCTCTGACATCATAAATCCAGCTTGAATTTCCAGCAGTTTTCTGTTAATGGACTGACTATTTTTGGATAACCTATAGTAAGATTTAACTTGAGTGTGATATTAACTATATTTTTTCTATAATTTCCACATTCTGTTGTATGATCTGTCTTGGAAATGGAAACAAATATGGATCTCCTCCAAGTCAGTTGGCCAGCTAGCTGTCTTCTTAATTTCCTGGCAGAGTGATGAGCATATCCAGGGCTACATCTGTTATTTGAAACATGCCAGTTGGTATCCAGTGAATTCCTGGATCTTATGTTTTTGCTAGTGCCTTCAGTGCAGCCTAAACTTCTTTCATTACCATTGGTTCATGATCATATGATACTTCCTGAAATAGTTCCAGGTCAGTCAGTTCTTTCTGTTACAATAACTCTGAGCATTCTCTCCATCTTCTTTTGATGTTTTCTGGATTATTCAATATTTTCTCCGTAATGTTTCACAGTATTGAAACTCAAGGTTTAGAGTTAATATTTCGTTTTCTCAGTTTGAAAAATGACGAGCTAGTTCTTCCCTTTGTATTTTCCAACTCCAGTTGTATTTCATTATATTTTGCTTTCTTAAGTTGATGTTTGAATCTTCTGTTTAGCTCTTTTACTTCAACATCTCTTTCATTTGTTTTGGCTTCTTGAACTCTAGTGCAATTTTCAGAGTCTCTTCTGGGATCCATTTTCCTTTTGCTCTTTGGCCTTCTTCCTAGATGATATTCTTGATGTCATCCCGTAACTTCTCTGGTCTTCCACTATTAGTGCTCAATGCATCAAACCTATTATTGAGATCATTTTTATATTCAAGTGGAATAAACTCAAGATCATATTTTGGTTATTATGTACTTGGTTTTTGTTGCGGTTTTTTTTCATCATAACCTTCAACTGAATTTGTGGTTGTTGTTGTTTTGTGCTGTCAAGTCACTTGCAACCCTATACACAACAGCTCTGAATCTTGTTCTATATCTTGAGCCAACCCATTGTTTCTGACGCATCCACCACTCTATCTAGTCCAGGATCTTCCTCTCTTGTGCTGTCCATCCACTCTTCCAAGCATGATGTCCCTCTCTAAGGACTTGTCCCTCCTTGCAATATGCCCAAAGTATGTCAGATGAAGCTTCAAAATTCTTGCCTCCAAGGAGTAGCCTGGTTTCTTCCCTCTCCTGTTTATTCTCCTTGCAGTCCACTGTATATTCAATACTCTTCTGTAGCACCACAACACAAAGGCATCAGTTCTTTTTTTATTATCCTTAGTCATTGTCCAGTTCTGTGATGCATAGCAAGTAATTGCAAAGGCTATGACGTGGATCAGGCACACTTTAGTCTTTATACTGACATAATTGTTCTTCAGTACTCTGTAGAGGTCTCTGATGGCAAATTTTCAATGCAATTCTTCTTTTGATTTCCCAGCTGCTGGTACCAATAGTATTGGTTGTGGATTCAAGCAAGCTGAAGCTGTGAATAATCTCAGTCTCTTGAGTGTTTATCATGATACTGCCTATTGTCCCAGTGGTGAGAATCTTTGGGGTTTTTTCCCGGGGGGGGACTTTTTTGTTTATTTGCTTGTTTTGTTTTTATTTTATGTTGAGCTACAATCTATATTGAAGACCGTAGTCCTTGACCTTCTGCATCAAGTGCCTCAGGTCTTCCTCAGTTTCAACAACCAAGTTTGTGTTATACACGTAACACAGATTGTTGATGAGTGTTCCTCCAATCTTAAGGCCACATTTCTCCTCATAGAGCCAAGCTTCCTGGATGATCCATCCTGCATGCAGTTTGAAAAGATCTGGAGATAGGATACATCCCTGACATACAGTTTTCCTGATTTTGAACCATGCAATGTTTCTTTGCTCTGTTCTGATGACTGTCTCCTGGTTCAAGTATAGTTTTTTGATTGCACATGAGTAATTGATGGTCTGCTCAATAGTCAATCTTCTACAGTTTAGTTTTAACTGTTGGTTTTGAGCTCTTCTATTGATAGTGTTTCCACAGATGTAGTCAGTTTGATCTGTGTGCACTCAATCATGTGAAATCCACGTATATAGTTACCTTTTGTGTTTTCTGGGTATGACAAAATTCGGTCACTTGATTTCCAGTCTCATTTTTCTCACCATGTCTATAATGCCAAGACCATGGGAAAATAGCAGGACTGTTGGGTTTGTTCATTAATAATGTTTTGTCTTTGACACATTATATTAGCACATCAGAATCTTTACTTAGTTATCAAATACTGAGAGAGTAATACTCACCTTTTATGGCTGCCAATTTATTTATATACTCAAGGTAACATTCACTCGTTCATTATCACTGCTGTTAAGCTGGTTTTGACTCACAATGACCCTCCACTGGATTTCTAAGATTATAAATTACAATAGGAGGAGACAGCCTATCTTTCCTCTGTGAAGACACTGGTGGATTTGAACTGCAAAAGGCATGCAGCCTTTGGTTTAGCAGTGAAATTTGATCTAGACTACATCACAGGACCCCTCAAAGGTCACATTGATAATTACTCTTTGGACATTCTTTCACAATTCTTTGATGTCATCTCCAAACTCTTCTGATAGTCTATTATTAGTGCTTAATGCCTCAAACCTATTCTTGACATTGTTTCTTTCCACTATTCTTGAGGAGTTCCACTCTTCATCTTGCTTCCAAAGAGCATATATTAGCTGTTACATATACTATCCCCCATCTAGAATGCATGTCTAAAAGGTGCTAGCCCTTCCCCTGTTCATCACAGCAGTTCCCAAACTGTGATAAATAATAATGGTGAACTTCCTGTGAGTCCAAATTAAAGACTTCTTTTCTGAGTCTCCCCCTAATGAAAACTTGTGAGCTTGCTGCCGTGGTCAATTCTAGGAAGGTGCCAAATTTTCCCATGTTTTACTAGCAAGGCTATAGTGATTGTAGGTCTCGTAGAATACAGACCTGTATCAGGGTAGTGGCTTGCTGGGTATATCTTAAGAACACAACTAGAGCCCTGTAACTTCATTTATTTCAGAGATATTTCCAAGGGACAAACACGATTTACAAGAAATTTTTAAGCTATTAAAAGTCAAGGCTGCATTCTGTGTCCTTGACAAACAGATATAGTTACACTGACACTCTTAATCATGAGCTCCTAAGCATTGGGATTTCCTGGTTTTCTTCAAGGGTTCTCAGAGCCTTTCCCACTGTTTTACCTAGTGAGTGCCTCAGTCTACCCTGGATGCTGCTGACTTCACCTGAAGGTAGGTTCTCACAGGCAGCCACCCACAAGAGAAGAACAACCGGAAGGAAGTCAGGGAGGGATATTGACAGCAGTGTCAGTTCAGCCTTTCTGGGACATGACTCAGCTCTCTGTTGCAGCTGGAAAACTTTTTATAAAGGAATATTGACTGATCTTTGTCTGTTTGAAAGGTCCTGGATGCAACCAAGCCTAATTTTGTCCTTGTTTCTTCCCAAGAGTTTTCAGAAATGAGTTCAGAACACATGGGCTTGTATGCCCTGAGGAAACAGCCATTCTGGGTATTCCTGTACCTCAGGTAGGTGACTAGCCTTTTGAGCACTCTGGGAAACCTTCTTATGACTTGTTACATCTGGGCAGCTCAGAAAAAGAGGTCCCTCTGAGGAACAGCTTTTTCCAGTTCTACTTGTTAGGGAGCACCTACTCAGTAGACCGTTCTCTGCATTCTCATGAGACCAAGGGGAGTTGAAGGTTAAGGGATTCTCTATGCTAGGCTTTAAGTTAGTTGTGCTTGGTAATCAAGAAAAGACTGCACATACATTGATCAGGTGCTTTCTGCCCTTTACTGTGACTGTTGGTACTTTCAGACCCCCCACAGCAGTTGTTTCCCAGGATCTGAGTCCTGTAACCCTTCCTCAGTCCTACAAAACTAACATAATTTTTACAAATTATGAATACAGAAACATCAAATCTAGAAAGTGTTTGGGTTGTATTTTATTTGTGATCTGTTTTGCTCCCAAGTACCGAAGTACTTTACTTGCAGTTTGCAAAAGGGTGGCCCAAGTAGAGGTTCATGTTCTAGTGGGATCTGTGTAAATTAAGGGTACTTCTGGTGTTAAAATGCCATTTAGAGAAAATTCTAGACAACCTCTAAGTAGACTTTGGCTATGAAATCAATATAGACTGTCAGATGAAGAAATTATTCTAAGCTTTAATAGTATAGACAGAATTGTATCAAGATGTTGTTGTTGTTTGTTGTTGTTGCTGTTATATACCATGGTGTCAGAACCAACCCATAGTTATCCTATGCCAAGAAATTTGGATGACAGCTGCTTCACCAACTGACTAGAAGAGATCCATCCTTGTTGCCATTGTAGAAAAATGTGACTCAACAGAATGTAGACATAGCAATGTCATTACTATGACATGGAAGAGAAATCTTGCTGAAGATTATTAAAAAATTACCGGAATAGTAACAAGAAACTTGCATAAATTCAAGCTGGATTTTGAAAAGACCATTGTTGTTGTATGTCATTGAGTCAGGACAAACCCATAGCTGACCCTCCAGCAGGTTTTCAGAGGCAGTAAATCATACAGGAGAAAATTGTCCATTCCTCTCCCATGGATCAGCTGGTGGATTTAAATTGCATATCTTTGAGATTGGAGTGTAGCTTCTTACCACTAGACTACCAGAGCTCACAAAAGACTTTTGTAGAAAGATCATCATTGCCAATGTAAGATGGATTTTGGCTGAAAGCAGAGAGTACCAGAAAAATGTGTATATATTTTATTGTCTATGCAAAGACATTTGACTGCGTGGATCCTACTAATTATGGATATAACATTGAGAAGAATCAGAATCCCAGAACACTTAATTATCCTCATGAAAAATCTATACAGAGACCAAGAAACAGTTGTCTGTTAGAATAAAGGAACATTGTATGTTTTAAATTTTGTTGACAATTAGCTCTATGAACAACTGCCTCCTTTTCCATGAGACCAACAGAACTGGATGGAACCCAATTAAGCATTTACCATTAAGGAAACCTTTGGTAAAACTCTTGTAGAATTTTGATCACAGAATGAAAATGCAAAATAGAATTTCAGATGTCCATAAACTTCAGAGGTACTAGAACTAGAAAAATTAGATGAATTCCCTAATCTACTGTTGTTGTTAAGTGCCGTTGAGTCATAGGCAACTCATAGTGACCCTATGAACGAAAGACCTGGACACCTGTATAACTTTCTTCCTTTCTCCAGGTTCATAGGATTTCCAGAAGCAAGCTATTACGAGAGTGGATACCACTCCTACTTCCAAGCTACTACCTGACATATTTTTTCAACTTAAAAAGACATCCTGAAATATTCTCAAAATCAAAAAAGAGCTTAACTAAACTATTGGAAAATACCTGCTTTGAGCATTATGCTCTATTAAGAACTGGATCTAAGTGTTAAAAAAAATTAAGTTAGAGTACGGATGGCAATGGATTTATAACTGCTCATGCTAATAACACTATATTGTGGCATGGAGGAGGAATAGTGGACCTGTATCCACATTTACAATATTCTTCTTACCAAAACCATTTATGGAAAATAGGAACTTCATTGGAACATGTATCTCTGGATTGGAAATGATCATATTCTAAATATTTCTAGCCTTAAGCTTAAAAGATTATATTGTTCAAAAGTATTTGTTATATATTTGTTTAAAAGATTATATTGTTCAAAATTATTTGTTATATATTTGTTTAAATTTTTCCCTCTTTAAACAGTTGGGCTCTAGAGGGAAGAGAAAAGACCAGAGAATGGCCAAAATTATTGGGGCAGCTATTGCCACCAGTTTAGGGCCTCTGTCAGGAAAAAGAAGTCTTACTCATAAACAGTGCCACCCAACGGTAACAAAGGAGGTCAGAATTGCTTCCACTGTGGAAAGCTGGGGCACTTCAGTAGACAGTATCACAGACGAGAGCCACACATAGGCAAGAGAGTAGAGAGGAAGCTCCCACTAACTTGCTTTAAGTGTGGATCTGAAGGACACTTGGCCAAGAGTGGCCACATCAGGTCCTCGTGGCTGACAGGACTGACAGGCCCCAGCTCCCAGCTGGAAACAAAGGACGACGTTTCAACTATTTAGATCCTCCCAGAAGAGCTATGGGTGAGCATTACGGGTAAGTATATTGGTTTTCTCCTGGACACAAGAGCCTACTATTTGATCCTAAAAGCCGTCTGAGGTCCCAACTCTTCTCAGTAATTCTTAGTTATTGGAATTGACAGAAAACCTCATAAGCAGTTCCTTACTTCCCCTCTGCCTTGCATGCAGACTTCTGAGCTGTAAAACAACCCAGTGGTAGATGGAATTTGCTTCAGGACTTAAGAACAATAAATGACATAGTTGAGCCTCTACATCTTGTGGTTAGTTCCTGACCTTTATACTATAATAGACAAAGTTCTAGTCAATAGGCCTTTTATTGTAAGAACTGCTTTCCCTCTGTAACTTGATTTGTTCCACTATTAGAACCTCTACTTGGAATATTATTGCTTTTTAATTTTTTATTCACATACTTTTAACTTGATAGTTAAATTTGTGTCTTCTAGGCTGCAATACTTCCATGACACATCTTCAAGGATATGAACATGTACAGCTAAGCACAATTGATAACAATGCATCTAAATTCCAAAATCAATCTCCACAATAGTCTACGTGTTTCTTATTGCCAAAGGGGCCCTTTAGAGTAGTGAGAGAAGATCTTCACCCTGAAACCTACAGCATCCCTTTTCAACAGGAAGTAGCTAAGAGAATATGTCGTTACCTTTTCCTTATGAATCAGGGGGAAGTCTCTCTCAGGGAGGAGTGATAGGGAATGGCAGACACACTGACAAAGTAGATTAATCAGAACTGGCTTTGACAAGCACTGTGGCAATGGGACAATTAAAACAGACTTTCAAGGGGGTGGAAAGAGGAACAAACTGGGGGGAGGGTAGAGAAAACAGTGCAACAATGAATGAATGGAAACCCAAAATCTCTGTAAATGTTCATTAAAATTAATAAAATTTAATGAAATAAAAAGAACTGGATCAGGACAGGGAAGGATTCAGAACTGCTGTACAAAATGTTGTTATGGGTCACAGGCAACTCAATGGCATGTAACAACAACATGTGGGAACAAATTTAAAACAACAACTTGAAAGTTTGCATAGGAAACTTAGAGGATAGTAAATTTATTTTAGGAGGGAAGAGGAATAACTCAGAAAATGAAGGTAAGTATAATAGGAAAATGTAATTGATGTCATTAAATGGTATATATGTATACACTATTGAATTGGTACATGTTTCACTGTGTGTATTTTCAACAAAACCAAGACTTGAAAGGTATGTTTAAAAATGTATTACATTGGGAAATATGCTATAAACATATGTTAAAAACATATGACAGCCAACAAATAAAAAAGGGATATTAATATAGAATTGATGCATTACTGACTATATTTGTGATATACTCCTTGGAAGTAAGGGTGATTCCTTTATATATATCATTAGAAAAGATCAACACTAGAAAAGGACATCATTTTAAGTATGTAGAAGATCAGTAAAAATAAAATGGAAAGACGTGGTAGTTCCAATAATGAAATAAACTATAACAAAAATGACAAGCATAGTACAGGACTAGGCTTCATTGTGTTATATATTAAGCTCCTGCAGAGCTGAAAGCAACATGACAACTAACAAGAAGAAGAACTCTTCATCTCTCTATCTCTCTGTCTATGTATGTGTGTTTCATTATGTAAAATGCATTTCTTATTTTAGCTCGGTAGCCTAGTGGAAGGAAGCCATGCTAGTTCGAATCCACCAGATGGTTTGCAGGAAGACAGGCAGTTTCCTCCCATGTGATTTATTACCTTTGAAGCTCCGCTGAAGGGTCAGTTATTTGTTCCAATTTGTTGGCCCACAGTAACAGTTATAGGTTGTGGTAAAAAGAAATACTACTCTTATGTATGAAAAACTTGGGAGCATTATGCTGAGCAAACTAACTCAGTCTCATAAGGACAGATACTGCATAAAACCAATATTGTAAAAATGGAAGGATAACTAGTAAAATATGTAAGGGGATCAAAGTGGGGAAAGGTAGGAGCAGAGAGGTGGGGGCAAAATCCCAGCATTGCACAATTTGGTGGGTGGAGGAAAAGGAAAAAGGAAGTGGGGAAGATCCAGGAGACTCAAAAAAGACAGGGTAATTATGGGCACAGTTCAATGGTGAATAATTTTATAAAACATAATGCAACGTAAGGAAGACTCTGCTGAAGATTATCCAAAAATGACTGGAACAGCACATCAACAGAGAACTACCAGAAGTGCAGGCTGGGTTTAGATGGGGTCATGGTACTAGGGATATTATAGCTAATGTTAAATGGATCTTGGCTGAAAGCAAGGAGTACCAGAAGAATGTCTATACTTCTTCCATTGATTACACAAAGGCATTTGACTATGTGGATCATAACAAACAGTGACTAATTCTGAGAAGAATGGGAATCCAGAACACTTGATCGTGCTAATGTGAAACCTATACTTGTGGACCAGGAGGCAGTCATCAGAACAGAGAAGGGAAACACTGCATGGTTCAAAATTGGGAAAGGTATACGCCAGGGCCGCATCCTGTCTCCATACCTTTTCAATCTTTATGCAGAACAGATTATCTGTGAGGCTGGGCTCTGTGAGGAGAAATGTGGCATCAAGATTGGAGGAAGAATCATCAACAGTCTCTGTTATGCAGATGACACAACCCTGCTTGCTTAAACTGAGGAGGACCTGAAGCCTTTGCTGTTTAAGGTCAGGGATTGCAGTCTTCAGTATGGTTTGAGGCTCAATATCAAGAAAACAAAGATTCTCACCACTGGGCTGATTGGCAGCATCATAATGGATGATAAAGAGATTGAGATTGTTCACAGTTTTGATTTCCTTGGCTCCACAGTCAACACTCTTGGCACCAGCAACCAGGAAATTAAAAGACATTTTGTGATAGGAAAGTCTGCAGTTAGAGACCTCTTTAAAGTACTGAAGTGCAACAATGTCAGTGTGGAGATTAAGGAGTGTCTGATACATGCCATGGTCTTTGCAATTTCTTGCTATGCATCAGAAAGCTGGACAATGACTAGGGATGATAGAAGGAGAATTGATGTCTTTGAGCTGTGATGTTGGAGAAGAGTATTGAATATACCGTGAACTATTAAGAAAACAAACAGGTTTGTCCTGGAGAGGGTGAAGCCGGGCTGCTCCTTGGAGCCAAAGATTCTGAAGCTTTGTCTGACAAATTGTGGACATGTTGCAAGGAGGGACCAGTCCTTGGAGAGGGATGTCATGTTTGGGAGGGTGGAGGGACAGCACAGGAGAGGAAGACCCTTGATGAGATGGATTGATTCAGTGACTGGGATAATGGAGGTAGGTGAGTCAGAGATGGTAAGATTGGCAAAGAATAGGTTAGGGCTGTTGTACATAGGGTCGCCATGAGTTGCAGATGACTCGATGGTATATAACAACAACAATAATGATTTTATAATACATAATGCAAATGAAGAATAGTGTGAAACACAATATATATGATGAACTTTGTAAGAAAACCTGTATAAAATAAAAAATTGAAGAAAAAATTAAAGAGTGTGGCTTATTTTCTCTATATGAAATGAAGAACATCAGAGTTTAATATCATATTCCCTTTGTTTAAGATCAACCTTAAAAAATATTAAAACTCACACCCATACATTATAATGCTTCTAAAATCAGGAGGCATTTTATAATTGTGTTGTTAGTTATTGTTATCTTTTCTCTCTTAAACTGCTGCTATGGCTTACAATGAAATAATCGAGAAAGTATGGTTGTAATTGCTGCTACATACTGAGCCTCCTGCGATGCACGTTTATCTGACTGAATCCTTCATAAGTAAAATATATCATTAATTTGCAGTAGGAACGCCTTACCAATCTTTTCTACTGTTAGGGACTCCATAAGAAGAAAGGTTCACCAGAGTACCTGATCCCATCTTCATTTCATTGTGGTTCAGAAATCCTAAATAGTTACCAATAGTTATCAGTAACTAGTTACCTCCAGTAGTGTGTTCAGTTACTGGAAACAGACTAGATTTTCAGCTGTTCTGGGAAGGGCATAGTATTGTTCTATGTTTTCCTAGAAAGACAAAACCAGATCTCACTCTCAGGCACTTTTCTGTAGCTGGAAGGCCTCTATCCCCAGGCAGCAGGAGACAAGAGGCCAGTCCTCAATGGAATGGGCGTTGATCCAGTCATGGCACCTTTTCATAAATCCCAGGCCAACAGCGAAGGCTTCTTCTCAGATGAACCTCCCACAGTTTGATCTCTGCAAATTAATCCTGACAGGATTCTAGATATATACTTCTGAAGCTACAAGGAGAAAAGGATTGGAACATCAAGTCTAAAAAGGCAGGACCTGAAAAGACAAGGTAATGATGGACAAGGTCCAATGGTGATTTAACATTATGCATGGGAATGATTGTATGAAACACAGTGTGAATGAAGAATAGTGTTAAACACAAAGT
>NW_006400211.1:251475-252574 GCF_000299155.1 Elephantulus edwardii | reverse complement strand
ATTTATTTAAAAAACTCAAGAGATTTACCTCAAGGCAAAAATCCTCACTCATGCTGGAGTATTCCTTAAATTTGGTTTCCAAGAAAATATCACCAGTATGCTTCTTAAATTTGGATTCTTCCTCCTGCTAAGTAAGAATAGAACTAGAAGTCCAGGTTTTTATGTTCAATTATGAAAGGAGAGTTATTAGGGAAAATATTTAGCCAAGTTCAATACTTAGCAAAGACAGACTGAGTTGGAGGAGAGGGTTGCATAGCCACACTAGGCCACAACTCACTGAAAAAAAAAAGATTGTCTGTGTTTATAAAGATTTAAGTGGGAAGGAGGTTCTTATAAGAAGCTGTGATGCAATCCTGAAGACAGGAAGTTCAAGACTACCAGCTGTTCCACAAGAGGATGGGCAATCTCCTCCTATGTAATTAACTACATCTGAAAACCTACCAGAGGGTCAGCCATGGGTTGGTTCCGACTCTACGATAAACAACAACAACATGACAGAAAATAGGGAATTCTGACTATAGCCTATATCAGAGGGGTTGTGATAATTCTTTGTGCACCCAGCTTGTTCTCCAAAATGTACACTTTTGCAAAAGTATTTGGACCAAGAGATACACTTACTATAGTACTGTGCAATATTTTGTAGAGTAAGTTCCTCCGATTCAATTCTCCTGACTGGTAAATGGCTTTATTTCAAGCTTATGTGAGAAGATCAGCTGTTTGTCAAATGTGGTGTTTCTGCACATGCTTAAAAGACTGTTTTCATTTCAGGTCAGGTTTTAAGGACCTTAATCTATAGAAAACAATGGCTTACTCTGTGGGAGAATTAGCAATTGCTGTGTTTTCATGGATAACAGTGTCTAAAGATATCAAGGTACCCAGCATTTCCGGCGTGCTCCTGGGCGGAAGGGAGACTTGAGGGCGGGCACAAGGAATTCCAGCCCAGATAAGAGACGAAGAAGCGTTTTTCTGAGGTACCCAGCATTTCTGGTGTGCTCCTGGGCGGAAGGGAGACTTGAGGGTGGGCACAAGGAATTCCAGCCCAGATAAGAGACGAAGAGCCGTTTTTCCAAGGTACCCACTCAGGAGTTCTACAGGACAC
>NW_006400211.1:230580-238110 GCF_000299155.1 Elephantulus edwardii | reverse complement strand
GGGATGTGTGTGTCAGAGGCGGTGCGGTTGGCGCAGGATAGAGCAGGGTTTAGGGCTGTTGTGCATAGGGTCGCTATGAGTCGGAAACGACTCGACGACACATAACAACAACAAATCATCTTAGGGAAAATAAAAAGAACAATTGCTGTCTGTCTGACTCCTTCTTATGGCAAACTGTGTGTCAAATCTGAACTTTACAGGATTTTCAATCCAGACCTTCAGAAACATCTTTGGATGCACTCCTAATGCCAATCCTTTGGCGGTCAAGTGCATAACCGTTTTGTGCCACTCAGGGTGTAGGCATTTGCTTTTCTAGTTTGTTGTTAAGAAGTCAGCTGTAACTTACAGCAAAACTCTGTGTAGAATAGTTTCACAATTCTGCTTCATTGCCACAATCATCAGTATGTTCAAGTCCATTGGTGTGGCTCTTGTGTCAATTCTTCTCACTTTGGCTTCATGTCCTTGCTGCTTTCCTTTATCACCAAATAAGATGCTTTCTTATATAATATTATTGGATCTGATGACATATCCAAACCAAGTGATTCAGAAAAATGTTCTGTTGTGACATGTAACAGGTTTTGGGTAGTAGACTGTCATATCTTTCTTCCTAGTCCATCTTAGTCTGGAAACTCAACTGAAACCTGCCCTTCTGGTATTTGAAATATCATTGGTGTAGCTTCTAGCATCATAGCACCACATAAGCCATCGTATTATAACTGACAGACAGTGGTGGATATAGATCTTACTTGTTTATTTAAAACCCACCAACAGATTTCCACTGTACTCCTCTCCAGTCACAGCCATGGCTGCCTCCATTCAATCACACTAGACCCACTCCTGCCTCTTCAGAGTCTTTGTGTCTGTTCTTCCTTGCCTGGAGTCTCCTTCCTCAGAACTCCCTTTTTACTCAGTGCTCATTTAGACCTTCCTCTCCACCTGGAGTTTTCCCTTTATCATTCATTAAAATAAATAAAACAAGCCCACTGTCCTAGAGTTTATTCTGAGTCATGACCACCCTTTTTGGGTTTCTGAGGTTGTAAATCTTTACTTGGGAATGAACTTGAGAATTCAAAGCACTGATCTTCCTGTTGGTAGTCTAATACATAAAGCTCCACAAAATAGTATCACCTCAAACATTCTCTCTGCTTACCTCACTTTACTCCATGAATCCTTTGTACACTTGTCTACATAACTAGAGTGAATTCTTCTCACTGTCAGTAAACTCCCAGTGACAAACATTGTTGTTCCCTAGTCCTCAATTCCTGATTGTTATGGATCAGAGACTCTATGAAAGTAATTGACTATCATAGAGTCTCTCCTTTCAGGAAAACTTTTCGTCTCACATATCCAAACTCGTTTATTAACTTTAAGGTAAAAAACTGAGTTACTATTCCAAGAAAGAACATGATAAAGTTATCACATGTTATCAACTTTCTATAAGTCATGTACCATTTATGTTGGTGTTTCCTTGTGTCTTGAAGAGTCTGCATCGGTCAGATGATCATCATTTAAATAATTTACAAAGCTAATATTTCTCTGATGAGAGTTCTGATGGCATAATTCTTAGGGAGTTGTGCTGATAACCTAAAAGTGCCAGATTAAATCTGTCAAGGATCAAAAGATGATCAAAATTTCCTCTAGTGCATCTTGCAACAACTAAAAACATGCTGGACAGTCAGCCATGACACAGTTTCAATTCAACAGAAATGAGGTGGTTTGTTGTTTGTTTGTTTTTTAATTCTCTAAACATTTTTATGAAATTACATTTGTAAGAAAAATATTCTATTAAAATAAGTCATAGTCACCATTTTACTGAAAATAAAGAAAAATTTTATATTAAGTAGCTCCCCAAGACTACAGACTGAAGCACTAGGGGAAATGAAATACACAGTTTTCAGTATGGCCTACTCAACACTTCAGACAAAAAAAACTCATAAAAGCCTTGTGAAGCTGATAAAACATGACAATGCAAATTTGAAAAATAGAGTTTAAAGAAAAGTGATAATAAAAGATAGGTGAAACATAATTCTAGAGGCTTCAGCACCTTCTTAGACATGAGGGCCAGATAGAGTATCAAGCAAGTTTGTAGGCATAGGTCCCAGGTTTAGGTGCTTTTCTGAAGCTTTATGCCTGAATGTATGTGCTGCCATGGTTGAAAATCACTTCTGTGGAACAGCATTCTCAAGCCTGAGGGCTTGTTGGGACAGAATTTTCAGTTGTAGCCCTGGAGTTTCTTAGTTGGCTGAATGGGCCTAAGAGTTTGCATTTTCAACATTTCTCTAGTGGTGTTTATGCTCCAGGTAGGGAGCTCACAGTGAAAGAAACCACACCTTGTACCCCATACACATAAGCAATGTGTCTCAGTGACCATATTCTGTCCTGGACTGTGGAGTGAGAGAATCTTGAGGTTAAACTTCAAAAGTGACTCTCAGTTTCTGGTGTTCTAAACGTGCATCTTGAAGTCTCCTTTGCATGCATCCTTCACTCTTTATTGGGAAAATCCATGGCATATCATCCAGTTGCTTTTCCTACCTCCCCCTTAAACAGAACAGAATTGGACTATGGTCCAATTGGACTATATGTCACCATGCCAACTCCTATGTGTCCCAGAAGAGGCCTCTGAAAGCATCCATTACATCACCACACCACCTCCAGCAGCCTCCAACCAGGCATCTAGGAGCCTCAGAAAAGACTCATTCATCACCACACAAGCCAGAACCTCAGTTGGAGCCAGAGAGGGCCTCTCCATACCACAATATTTAAGTCTGCTTATTTTTATGGTTTCATCTTGGGAGTACAACACCAATCTTCCAGTTTCTTGTGTTGAAAGAGTAATTTTCTTTTTTTTAGCTTTTAATCATCTTGTTTTTCTTTCTCTGTAATTTTAGCACCCAACAAATATTTTTCACAATACTTGGGCTCAGAAATATGCAACTGGTGTTCTGAAAACTATGCCATCCACTCACCTACCAGGACCCAGTGACTGAGCCCATGGGGAACCCAAAGCCCTAATTTAACTCAACATCAGAGGACAGCACCGAGCTTAATGGAGGCCCTGCCCCTCTTGTCTGGGGTCCCGGGGGCAGGCCCCCACGTCTGTGTTCCTCAGGGCAGTAGCTGGCTTCGCTCCAGTGACTTCACCAGTGCGCCATCAAGATCTGTGTCTGGCCACGTACTCGTCACACCCATGTCGTCTGCACACGAGTCCACTGTCACCGCGGCAGCAACAGAAGGTCAGCCTGTGGCTGGCCAGGAACCTCAGAAGGGATCACAGGCTGACCGTGTCCAGTATGGGGAGTTCGTGCACCAGGCGGCCTCAGGCCACCCTGAGTCACACTCTGACCAGGGCGTACCAGCGTCGTCTGACGGAGCTCCAGGGTCCCAGGGGTCCAGAGGTGATTGGAACTGAAGATTCCTGAAGCATCTTTACAGAGAATAAATTATAACGACGAGGGAACCTGTGAGCAAGCACCTCACATGGACACAGGGACCAAGAGTAAGTCCCAATCCTAGTCAGCACTGGTGATTACAAACCATGGCTACACCTAGCAGCACAGAGTCCCGTACTAGGCCTATACGGGTCAAGGTCTAGAACCTTCCACCACAGCAGACACTGAAGTCTATCTAGCCTCCAGCGTCCGCACCGCGGCGGCTCCCCTTGGAGGCCGGAACGCGCCGCTCGGGCATCTCCATGAGATCAGCAACACACGCGTTAGAGAACAGGTTTTATTCATCAGCTCATCACACTGCTGTCTTTGGAGCTGGCGCCGTGACGCCCGGGCTGGAGCTCGGCAGGGCAATCCTTTGTACAGACAACTGTCGCTAAACCAGAGGAAGGTGGCAGAGGCCCCCAGGCTCAGATACAAGCGTTCGGTTACCCAAAGTTCATTCCTAAGATACCTGCAGTTTTCTAAACACAAGGCACCGACAGGGGCAGACCTTCTAGCCGAGAGTCTGAGAGAAGAGTGACTGATCAGAGGCCTCGCCCATCTTCCACAGTGGCCCGACTCTGTGGCCGCATCTACGCCACGTCTTCCAGGTAATCGGCCACATTGCTGAGCTGGGAGACAGACAGGTCTTGGGTGAGGTCGTCAAGCTTGTCGCTGGTGTTGACGTCATCCACCTCCATGGAAAGGTCTTCTTCGATCTCCTCGCCTATACTCATCTCACTTTTTTCTGAGCGGTGGCTGGTGCTGTTAAAGTCATCAGCATAATCATCTTCTTCCCCAGACCCCAGACCAAGGGAACCAATTTTCTCACTGACTAACTTCAGATCTCTCAAAACTGTGTTTCCCTTTTTACTGTCAGGGTCCTTCAAGGATGGGGCTCCCACCAGGGAGCTAAGCCCGCTCTTCAGGGGGGGGTGAGACTGAGAGGGTTGCCAGGCTGCCGCCCTGCTTGCCGGGTTCACCTCTCCAACCATACGTCTTGTCTGGTTTGGGGATGGGATCATCGAAGAAAGAGTCCCCGTCCAAGTCGTCTTCATCAGGACAAAGATCAGCTTTGTTTTCGATGTCTAAGGACTTGGTGCTTAAGAGAGACCCAGGCTTTGTCTCATGGGCCAGTAAGTGGCGACCACTTGGGCTCTTGGGGTCCGAGAAGGAGGCACATGTGCTGCTCTGGCTCTTCTAACTGGGCTTACTCGGAACAGTCTGTGAACTTGACTTTGCATCAGGGGATTTCGGTGGAGAATGTACATCAGAGAGCTCTAGGACACCCTCCCCGCTGGCCGCGCTCATCTCCCTGCTGGCCACACTTTTCTTTTTCTGCTGGCAGCACCGAGTCACCTCTAGTAGTAGAGGCCCGCCCACTGTGCCCTCGGCTTTGATAACGCCCAGATTTCGGGCCAAGTTCTCTCGACCTTCCAGACCTTGAAACGTGCTGGTTGGTTTCTGGCTGAAAGACGGCCAACGTGAAGTCCAGATTGAAAAACTGAAGAAATTCCGCAACCAGACTGGCCACAAGCTGACCATCCTTTGTATTTAAAAATTTCTTCAGACTCTCGTTGACTAAAGGTGTTTTGTTCTCTACTTTTTCTTGTTCTTCTAGTGCCAAAAACACAGCTGCTCGAAGTTCAGCCTTGATCCGGTTCAGGACCCCGTTGTTCTCCAGCGTCTGCACCAGAAGGTCCCGCAGCTCCGTGTCCTCCTCCGCAACCAGGTCTCCGTGGCTGCCATCTTGCTTCCCCAAGACAACCGCCCAGCTGTGAACAGCCAACCGCTGCTGTGGACGGCACGGCGGGGCCGAAAGAGTAATTTTCATGGTGTGTTGTTGTTATGTGCCTTGTCTACTATAACTCATAGCAACACTCTGAACAGTAGCTCTGAACCCTGCCCTATTCTTAGCCAATTTCACCATCTCTGATACATCTGCCCCATTGCCACAATCACTGTGTCAACCCATCTCATCAAGAATTTTCCTCTCCTGTGCTGATCCTTTGCCTTTCCAAGCATAATCTCTTTCTCCAAAGACTGGTCCCCTCTGGAAACACACTCAAAATATGTGAGACAGAACTTCAAAATCTTTTTCCTGTTTTCATCCTCTTTAGGATAAATTTGTTTGTTCTCTTAGCAGTCCATGGTAAATTCAGTATTATTCTCCAGGTTCAAAGGAATTGAATCTCCTTAATCATTGTCCAGCTCTCAGATGCATACCAAACAATTGAGAAAACCATGGCTGAAACAAGCATGTCTTAGTCCCCAGACTGACACTGTTGCTCTTAGCACTATGAAGAGATCCCGGACAGCAGATTTTCTTAAAGTAACTTGTCTTTTGATTTCCTGACTGCTGATGCCGACAGTGTTGATTGTGGATCTGAGAAAGATGAAGAAAATGAAACCAAGTCCAAAGTACCACAAAATGACCTAGGGTCTAGCCCATCTGAATTTAAAAAATCTTCTCAAGAAATTGATTTGAGGCATTGAAGACCAATGACAAGATTAGTAGTGAGATGATATCAAGGACATCATCTATGAAGAAAGAAGAGAAAGAAAATACCAAAATGAACATCAAAAGAGACTCTGGAAATAGCACTAAAGCATCAAGAAGAAAAAAAAATGCTGAAGTAAAAGTGATAAATGGAAGATTTCAAAAAGTAGCTGGAGAAGAAAAAGGCAAATTATTATAATGAGTTGTGCAAAGAACTCGAGTTAGAAAATGGAAAGAACTTGCTAAGCATTTCTCAAACTGAATGAACTAAAAGGAAATTCAAGCCTCAAGTTGTAGTACTTAAAGTTGCTGTGAGCAAAATTGTGAATGACCCAGGACGCATCAAAAAAGATAAATACACAGAGTAGCAGTTGTTGTTGTTGTTGTTGTTATGTGCCGTCGAGTAGTTTGTGACTCATAGCGACCCTATCTACAACAGCCCTAAACTGTGCTCTAACAGTACCAAACAAACAAAATTTATTGATACATAACTGTATCAGGAATTAGCATAAGATCGAGGACCACTGGTAATGAAGGAAGAAGTTCAAGCAGCACTGGAGGCATTGGCAAAAAATAAGGTTCAAGAAATTGATGGGATACCAACTGAAACATTTCTACAAACACATGTAGCCTGGATATGCTCACCACTCTGTGCAACAAAATCTGGAAGACAGCTATCTCATTAACCAGCTAGATGCAATCTATATTTGTTCCCATTCCCCTAAAATGTGAACCAACAGAATGTGGAAATTATCAAATAATATTATTAAAACCACATACAAATAAAATCTTGCTAAGAATTATCCAAAAACAGCTAGAACAGTATATAGACAAAAAACTGTCAAAAGTTTTAGCTGCATTTAGAGAATGCTGGGATATCATTGCTGTTGTCAGATGTATCTTGGTTGAAAGCAGAGAATAACTGAAAGATAGCTACCTGGCTTTATTGACTAATTAAAGGCATTTATTGGACTGTGAAGATGACAATAATTATGGCTAACTGAAAAGAATGGGAATCCCAGAACACCTAATTTTTCTGATATTAAACCTACACCTGGACCAAAAGGCTTTCATGTGAACAAGGCAAGGGAACACTGGCTAGTTAAAAGTCAAGAAAAATGTGCATTACAGGTGTATCTTTTCTTCATACCTTATTCAATCTGTAGCAAATTATGTGAGAAGCTCTACTTTATGAGAGGAACATGGCTTTAGGATTATAGGAAGACTCACCAACACCTACTTTATGCAATGGCCCAACCTTGCTTGCAGAAAGTGAAGAGAGCTTGAAACCCTTGTTGCATAAAATCAAGGACTAAAATCCTAACCACTGGACCAACAGAGAGTGATGATAGATGGAGGAAAAATTGAAATTGTCAATGATTTTATCTTGTTTGGATCCACAATCAACACCTTTGGTAGCAGAAGTCAAGAGATCAGAAGACATGTACCATATTCCTGGGAATAACTGCTGTCAAGGACCTTTTTTTCGTTATTAATTTAGTTTGTTTATTTTTCATTTCAATGAACATCTACAGAGATTTTGGAATTCCATTCATTCATTGTTGCACCCTTCTCCCCGCACAAACTCCTCCCCCCCCAATT
>NW_006400211.1:226153-230480 GCF_000299155.1 Elephantulus edwardii | reverse complement strand
CAGGAGGGACGGGTCCTTGGAGAGGGACATCATGCTTGGGAGGGTGGAGGGACAGCACAGGAGAGGAAGGCCCTATATGAGGTGGATTGATTCAGTGACTGGGGTAATCGGGATGGGTGTGTCCGAGGCGGTGTGGTTGACGCAGGATAGAGCAGGGTTAGGGCTGTTGTGCATAGGGTCGCTATGAGTCGGAAACGACTCGACGGCACATAACAACAACAACAACAAGGCTATAAAGGATAGAGGGAGGGGGTTCAGAGGTGACATTCCAAGGCGAGCTCGAGTGTCCTATCTCAGTAAATATGCTGGTGGTCAGAGTATAGTTAGGATTTCCACACCTGGCTTTGTCTCTGAAATCGTGCAAATATGGAAATCTTTCCCTGATTTCCTTTGTAATAAGAATTTTTACTATAAAATCAGAATGTGAATAATCATACTAATGGCATGGTGGAGGTGGAGTGCCTAGTTCTCCTGGTGGCATTTGCTTTCTATGTTAAGGTTGTTTCTTTGCTTGAAGGCCAAGCTGGGTGAAAGAAACAGCTCTTTGAAGTCAGATTTCCCTCAGCCTTTTCCCCTTACTGGGTCTTTGGCTGAAGAACCGTGAGTTGGAACTGTTTGAAGTACCAAATGACAAAACACTCTCCTTATACTTGAGACTGAGAACCAAACCAAGTTCATCTGCTTTAGTCTGACCTTGACTTTAGGATTCCCAGACTTTATTCTTATCAGGCTCCTCAACAGTCTTATCACACAGTCTCTCTTCCTCATGTGTTCTTCCAAGACTCTGTTGACCTCCCCAACATGTCTTCATCATTCCCCTTCCCTTTCCTACCCCAAAGTTTCTCTCTGTTTATATTTTCTATCATTTCTAGGGGCTGACTTTATCTCCATAATGTTGTTCTTAATCATCTCTGTCTAATTTAGAGTAAATTCTCAGTTCAAACATTCACCATTGATTTAAATGACTTTTTTAAGTAGACTAATTAAATAAGCATCTAAGGTCTGAAACTGCCACCATACCACAGTCCCAGCTCTGCAGCCTCAGCAGGACCTGGACAGTTGTCCTTCTTGGCCTAGACCAAAGGCTACTCAGAGCTCTGTCCCTATAAGGCTTGGATGTACAATATGATTATCAGACATCTGTTTTGTTTCTCTATCAGTGAGCTGAAATATTTCTTCCAGATTTCACTACTTCTTAATTTGCTGACTATTCACAAACTACAGGTCTTCACAGTTTTGAACATATGTGTTCTTGGGAATCTCAAAATCCCACCCTCATCCTTCATTCCCAATTGTTTCAGCTTCAGCAAATCCATTTCAACAGCTCTTCTGCCAAGGGGTCTAAGCACCACCCCATACCAATGTAACAGAAAAAGTCTCTTTTCTCAAAGCCAGATGGTTTGATTAAAAAAGGAAAAAAGGTTTCCAAGTGAAAAAAAAATCAGGTAACGAGAGAGTTCACCAAAATCCTTCAACTCCTAGGCTTAAATCTGACCCCTAGTCCAGGGGACCATTTAGGCTTATAACTAGTATAGATTTGAAATTAAACTTCCAACTTTTCTCCAACATACTCTATAAGATATTAGACTGGGCTCAGATCAAAGTGGAATAAATACTTGAGATTCTCCAGCCCTGAAATTTTCCCTCTCTGTCATTTTGTTCACATGTTTGCACCATTTAGCATCAAAAATGAAACACAGCAAAACAAAAACTTCTTTTCAGCAGATTTCTGCCAGGAATAGAGGCAGAAATGAAAGATGCTTGTAAGAAATACTATCTCAGAGATCCAGCCAAACTCAGACATTGGGATGAGCTATAGGACTCCTGCTCAGCCTGTAGGGACAGCTTCCACCTTGAGTAGTGACTCTTTGGCCATGCGCCTGATACACAGAGTACTGAAAAGCAGATTCACCAGTAATGACAGTTACCAGTTGCCTGAGCCAGAAACCAGACTCAAGCTCTTGAGCATGGACAAATTTCATCTTAAGGGGAAAAATAAGAGATGTAAGAAGAGTTGAAAGAGAAATACAATTTCTGAAATAACATTAAATATTTATATTTTTAAATGATAGGCATTTTTTAATGCCTTTGAGCTGTGGTGCTGGAGAAGAGTATTGGATATACCGTAGACTGCTAAGTAAACAAACAAGCTCATGCTGGAGAAGGTGAAGCCAGGCTGCTCCTTGAAGGCAAGGATTCTGAAGCTTTGTCTGACATACTTTGGACATGTTGCAAGGAAGGACCAGTCCTTAAAGAGGGGTGTCATGTTTGGCAGGGTGGAGGGACAGCACAGGAGAGGAAAACTGTCTATGAGGTGAATTGATTCAGTGACTGGAATAATGGGTATGGGTGTGCCGGTGACAGTGAGGGTGGCACAAGAAAGAGCAGAGTTTAGATCTATTATGCATAGGGTCATTATGATTCCCAGGTGACTCAATGGCACATAACAACAATGATAAACAGGGACTTTAGAGGTATCATAAATTATTGTATTTTTATTCTGTACTGTGGAGTATGAACTGACTAATAGCATTCATAGCTGACCCTCCAGGAGGCTTTCAGAGGCATTTTCTACTCTCACCGAGCAGCTGGTGGATTTGAAAGGTTTTCCTTTGGGATTGCAGCAAAACTTCTTACTACTATACCACCGGAACACCCTAAAAGTATTGAATATTAGAGTTCAATCAATTTCTTGCCTCACAGAAGATTAAAAATTGCCCCTTCAAAAGTAGAAATGTGTTAGGTCCAGCCTCACTTTTCTTTTCCTTTTTTTTTAAAATACTGCTTTATTTACAAAGTTTTTATACTTTGTTTTTCACACTGGCTTTTCCCCACCCATTTCCTTCACCTCCCTAATCCACCCATTAAATTCTGTGCCCATCCTCACCCTTCTGTTCCCTTCTCTCCCCCCCACCCCCACCCCTTGAGTATCCATACTCATTCTGCAATAATGGTTTTATACAGTATTTGTCCTTATGGGATTGAATTAGTTCACTCAGCAAAAATGCTCTCCAGTCCCTCCCAAGTTGGGTAATGATTTATAAAATATTTGCTTCTATGTGCTGCGTAGTATTCTCTTGTGGTTGGACATTTGGGCTGTTTCAGTGTTCTTGCAATGATTAACACAATTACAAAATAGACAAAAGTCATGGAAAGACTTTTCACAGAGGAAGATATTTGGATGGCCAGCAGGCATATGAAGAAATGCTCAAAATCACTGGCAAAAAGAGAGGTGCCAATCAAAACCACAATGAGATACCATCTCACTTCAGTAGCAATGACAAAGTTTAACAGGACAGCAAGTAATAAATGTTGGTGAGGATGTGGTGAGATAGGAGCTCTTTTTTTTTTAATTAATTTTTTTAAAAAAAAGTTTACAGAGACTTTGGATTTCCATTCAATCATTGTTGCACTTTTCTCCCTGTCCACCCCTCCTTCTCCCTCAATTCGCTCTTCTCTTTGAAAAGTGAAAGAACAATTCTTTCATTGTTACACAATCCCTTTCTTCAAGTCGAATAGACTATGTAGCATTCATTCTGCACTGACATTCATTCTGGACTGACATTCATTCTGGACTGACATTCATTCTGTCATGACAATAATACCTAATCATCCATCCCTTTTAAATAGTTCTCTCCCTCATATGTTTCAATGCAGTATACATAATTTGTCTCATCTTTCTCAGTCTCCCTCCAACCCTGATGTCAATCCCGTTTTACAACAGTGGCACTATGTCATTTTGTAAAATGGTACAACCACTCTGGAAGGCAGTTTGGTGTTTCCTCAAAATGCTGAAAAGAGAAATTCCATATGACCCAGGTATTCTACTGCTTGGAATATACCCAGAATGAATGAGAACTGAGGCACAAATGGAGACTTGTACACCAATGTTCATAGCTGTATTATTTACTATTGCAAGAACATGGAGACAATCCAAATGTCCACTCGCTTTGCTTTTGATCTCCTTAACAGTGCCCAATGAAATACATGAACGTTGTTTATAAGCACTAAATAAAAACAGTCTGTATCATCCTAGCAAAACCCGGCCAGAGAGGGAGCGCAGGAGGCGTCACTGGGCAAGGTCACCTCGGATAACAGCAAAAGGAGGCGTCTTCCAGGTCAGACCCAGCAAAACCCGGCCAGAGAGGGAGGGCAGGAGGCGTCACTGGGCAAGGTCACTTCGGATAACAGCAAAAGGAGGCGTCTTCCAGGTACACAGAAAAACCAGCCTTCGAGCAAGAAAGGAAAACATAATCTACACAGGAGTTCTACAGGACACGTCAACTTCCCTTGGAGACAGTACAACTAAACTTAAGAGACACTGGTC
>NW_006400211.1:168904-215082 GCF_000299155.1 Elephantulus edwardii | reverse complement strand
AATAATATTGCATGAGTTCCTTGTTTTTCAATGCAGCATAGTATTCCATTGTGTGAATATACCACAGCTTCTCTACCCATTCGTTTGTTGATGGGCACTTAGGTTTTTTCCAACGTCAAGGACCTTTTTAATGTGCTGAATAGCAATGATGCTAGCTTAAAGACTAAGGTGAATTTAATTCAAGCCATAGACTTTTCAGTTACTTATTCTGTTCCTCAAGTTGTACAATAAAGAAGGAATACAGAAGAAGATAGATGCCTTTGAGTTGTGGTTTTGAAAAGTACTGAATATACCATGGACTGTCAACAAAACAAACCAAGATGTATTGAAAAGTGTGCAAAGAGAGTACTTCTTGGGGGTAAGGATGATGAGGATTTATCTCACATACTTTGGACATGTTGTTAGTTAGGTTGCTTGAGGGATTGCCACAATGTTGAACAGGTTTCTGCACAGTGTAGATTGGAAAGAAAAGTCAGGCAAATTACTTCCCAAAATAGGTGAGTTAAAACTCTAAAGAGCTCATGGCAGAGGAACCAGTTGTTTATGGGAATAATTAACCACCCATTCATTCCCCGCCTTCTCCATTCATAAATCTCATTCCTCGTTTGCTACTGATGATTGCAGCCAACTGTTGTGCCTTGGATGGCCACTTTCAAGCTTCTGCCATCCTAGGTACTACACAAGAAACTAAGAGATAGAGCAAAAGCCAAACATAATATTGGGATATCTTATGAAATTATGTTCCTAAACCTCCAAAAAAAGGAATCAAATTCCAGTATTTGTCTGTACTTAAGCGGACTCAACAACTACCAATTTTTACCAATCTTTTACACATTGTTTAAGTATATCTATCTAAAACTTTTGGCAATTCATTTTTGTACAGATGTACAGAGGAAGACCTTCAACAAAATGGATTAGCATGGGACTATAACAATGGGCGGTAGCTTAGAAAAGACTCTGAGGATGGTACAGGAGGGTGGGGTTCGTATCTGCTGTTCATAGGATTGATATGAATCACAGCTGACCTGATGGCATCTAAAAAATCCCAACAACTTTCTGACAGCAATTACAATAATCCCTGTGAGTCAAAATTCAATGTCCTCTTTTTTGTTTCCCTCTTATTTCTAGTAACTATACTAAACTTTGGACTTTATACATTAGATTTTCCTTGTCTTCTAATACAAATGAAGTAATATGACATTTATTCTTTGGTCATTGACTTATTTCACTCACATGACACCTTTAAGTTCGATCCATATAATAACATGTATCAAAATTTTATTTCTCCAGCAAAATGGGTTATCCCACTTACTATGACTGAACATTTGGATTAAAGAAAAGTCTGTAGAACTCTGATCAAAAGAGAAAAAATGCAGAACAAAATTTACAGTTCTTATGGAACCCATGACTAAAAGTGACAGAAGAAAAATGAATGTCATTGAGTTGTGGTCCTGGAGGAGATTATTAACACACCATGGACTTCCAAGAGAGCAAACAGATTTTTCCTGGAGAGGGTAAAACAAGGCTGTTGCTTGGAGGCAAGGATTTTTTAAACTCTGTCTCACTTATTTTGGGCATGTTGCTGGAAGGGAGCAATCCTTAGAGAAAAAATTATGCTTGGAAGGGTGGAGGCACATTGCAACAGAGAAAAACTTTGGGCTAGATGGAATGACACAGTGGCTGTGACAATGGTAGCAGATATGTCAGAGATGGTGCTATTGGTTCAAAATAGGTCAGGGTTCATAACTATTGTGTATAGGGTTGCTATGAGTCTTTTCATGGCAAAACAACAATAGGATCCAGACTTTCTGGAGACATGGAAACTGGAAGACCTCTCAAAACTATTGCATTGACATAATCATTAAGACTTAAGCCAAAAATAATTCCTAAATTATTATGTTTTATACCAAACAATATTAAAGAATGCCTGTAAAGCTAACTTGAAAGATTAGAGGGAATGATATTAAGTGTGGAAGAACAACTCAAAAAAAGAGGGTGAGATTATTGAATAATCTTTACATGTAGTGACTGTTGAATTGGTGCATGCTTTTTGTGGACTTATAGCAATAATAAACAAAAGAAAATAAAACCCTAAAGATCATGATGGTCTGATCTACAACCAATCATTGGAGTTGTAGGACTGGTGCTGTATTCAGTTGGGGCTGTCTATATACAGTATTTATGGTTGAGTACTGATTGAGTTGTCACTCACATTCTTTTTTTTTTTTTTTAAGATCATGTGTAGTCAGGAAGACATTTTTTTTGTTCCAGTCTGATCTGAGTCCTCTTTTATTCTCATCTATTCTTCCTCACTGTATGGCTCAAACTACATAAATCACAAGATTGCCTTAGAATAGGGAACCATTCCTAGTGATGGTTTATCACTGTTGAGAGAACATAAGCAAGTTCTTGCATTTGCATTCATTTGAAGATAATTTGATATGTGAGATTTTACTCATTGATGCCTCAGAAAGTAGGGTTTCTTAAAATGCTGACTACCAGCATGAGTAATTAGTTCAAGGCAATGGTTTCTCTACATGAGTACTTCTTACTACTATTTCTTATCTTCCCAGAGATGTCCTTTTCTTGACCAAGTCAAACCTTCTCATCTCTCAGAACTTTGTGATCATTGTTTCCTTCACCTGAGTATTTCTCACTTTATCTTTCTGTAACCACTTTCTTCTCACTCTTAAGGTCTAATGTTCAAGAATGGACTCCAACATATGGCAGTCATGGAGAAGGAGGGCTTTTTGAGAATGTAGTTTAGATCACTCTCTCCTACCAGCATTTACTTCTGTATTTTGTTTGATGTTTTCTTCCTCATTGCCTCCTCTCTGGAAAGTGAAGTTTGCAAAAGTCTGAGGATAAAGGTTCTAGGGTATTATGTTCCCCATCTGTACCAAACAGGCTCTAGCGCAACACTGAGGACACTATAAGTAAGTTAACAACAACAACAACAATATGTAAGGAGTAAAGTCTCTCTCTCTCTCTCTCTCTCTCTCTCTCTCTCTCTCTATATATATATACATAATATATGTGTGTGTGTTTGTATATAGATAGATAGATAGATGATAGATAGATAGATAGATAGATAGATAGATAGATAGATAGATAGATAGATAGATAGATATAGAAATAGAGATAGAGATATAGAGATATTTAGAGAGAAAGAGAGCACGCTAGAGCGAACTAGCTATAAGAGAGTTCTGGGCTTCTGGTTAGTAAGATGTTGCACTGCCAACTCAAAGGCAGGCAGTTTGAATACACCGGCTTTTCCATGTGAGAAAAGAGGCTTTGTGGTTTTTTTTTACCGTGCAAAAATCCACTGGATAGTCATCTATGAATGGGTCCCAAGTTAACAACACAGAAGGTTTTCAAGGGTTGGTGGGGGTTTTTTCCTTCTTTTTTTTAGATGTAGATATTCATGTTGTAGTTGTGTGCTGTTGAGTAGAAACCTACTCATAGCTGACCCTCAGTGGGTTTTTGGAGATTTTATATCACATGAAAGGAGAAGATTGCACATTCTTCTCCTATGGAACAGATGGTGGATTCAAACGATATGCCTTTTGTATTGCAGCACAATATATATATATATATATATATAATGTTGTTGTTATTATGTGCCATCTAGTTGATCGCGACTCACTCATAGCGACCCTATGTACAAGAGCCCTAAATACCGTTCTATCCTGTGTGCCAACCTAGCCATCTCAAGCACACTCATTCCCACCACTCCATTCATAGAATCAATCCATCTCATCGAAGGTCTTCCTCTCCTGCATCGCCCCTCTACTCTGCCAAATCTGATGGCCCTCTCCAAGGACCAGTCCCTCCTTGCAACATACTCAAAGTATGTCAGACGAATCTTCAGAATCCTTGACTCCAAGGAACATTCCGGCTCCATTTTCTCCAGGACAAACCTGTTTGTTCTCCTAGCAGTCCATGGTATATTCAAGACTCTTCTCCAGCACTGCAGCTCAAAGGCATCAATTCTCTTTATATCACCCCTATTCACTGTCTGATTCTCTGATGCATAGCACGTAATTGCGAAGACTATAGCCCAGATCAGACTCACTTAGTCTCCTGCCTGATGTCGTTGCTCTTCAGTACTCTTGAGAGGTCCCTCACAGCTGACTTTCCCAATGCAATTCATCTCTTGATTTCCTGTTTGCTGTTACCAAGAATGTTGACTGTGAGCCAAGTAAACTAAAACTGCTAACTATCTCAGTCTTCACCATCCATACTGATGCTGATGGTGAGAATCTTTGTTTTTCTTGACGCTGAGCTTCAATTCACATAGGAGGCTGCAGACCTTGACCTTGACCTTCTGCAGCAAGTGCCTCAGTTTCAGCAAGCAGAGTTGTGTCATCTGCATAACGCAGGTTGTTGATGACCCTTTCACCAATCCTGATGCCACATTCTTCCTTGTACAGCCCAGCGTCTCAGATGATTTGTTCTGCATACAGATTGAATACATCCCTGACAGACCACCTTCTTGATTTTGAACCATCCAGTGTCTCCTTGCTCTGTTCTGACAACTGTCTGTTGGTCCAAGTGTAGGTTTCACATTAGCATAATCAAATGTTCTGGGATTCCCATTCTTCTCAGAGTCAGCTACAGCTTGTTGTGATCCACACAGTCAAAAGCCTTTGCATAGTCAATGAAGCACAACAGATAGACATTCTTGGTATTCTTTGCTTTCTGCCAATATCCAGTTAACATTAGCTATGATATGCCTAGAACCACAACCTCTTCAAATCCACCCTGCACATCTGGCAGTTCTCTGTTGACATATTGTTCTAGACATTTTTGGATAATTTTCAGCAGAATTTTGCTTGCATGTGATATTAATGATGTTGTTCGATAATTTCCACACTCTGTTGGGTCACCTTTCTTTGGAATGGGAACAAATATCGATCTTTTCCAGTCAGTTGGCCAGCTGGCTGTCCTCCAGATTTCTTGGAAAAACTTAGTGAGCATATCCACGCCAGTGTCTGTTTGTTGAAACATGTCAATTGGTATGCCATCAACTCCTGGAGCTTTGTTTTTGTCAGTTCTTTCAGAGCAATCTGAACTTCTTCCTTCATCACCATAGGCTCTTGCTCATATGTTATTTCATGAAATTCTTCTGTGTTAGCCAATTCTTTCTGATACAGTGATTCTGTGTACTCCTCCCATCTTCTCTTGATACTTCCTGGATCATTTAACATTCTATCCAAAGTATCCTTACTCATGGCTTGAATTTGTTTTTCAGCTCCTTCAGCTTAAGAAACACTGAGCGAGTTCGGCTCTTTTGATTTTCTGACTCCAGCTTTCTGCACATTTCATTATAGTATCTTGCTTTGTTCTCCCGGGCTGTCTTTTGAAATTTTCTGTTCAGCTCTTTTTTTTTCTTGGTTTCTTCCTTTAGCTTTGGCTTCTTGGCATTTTAATGCAATACTCAGAGTCTCATCTGACATCACTCCTGGTCTTTTCTTCTTTTTCAGCCTTTGTCATGATCTTTTGCATTCCTCATGGACAATTTTCTTGCTGAAATTGAGGAGGAGGACCTGCAGAAGGTCAAAAACTGCAGCCTTAAATAAAGAATGAAGTTCAATATCAAGAAAACAAAGATTCTCAACACTGGGCCAATAGCATCATGAAAATATTGAAATTATTAATAGCTTCATCTTGCTTGGCTCTAGCAGTCAGGAAATCAAAAGATGAATTGCATCACAAAAATCTGCTTTCAAGGACCTCTCCAGAGTCAGAGTGCTGAAAAGCAAGAATGTCAATGTAGAGACTAAGGGGCACTTGATACAGGCCATGGTATTTGCAATTATTTGTTATAAATCTGAGAACTTGACAATGACTAAGGATGGTAGAAGAAGAATTGATGCCTTTGAATTGTGGTGCTAGATAAGAGTATTGAATATACCATGAACTGCCAAGAAAACAAACAAGTCTGTCCTTGAGAGGGTAAAACCAGGCTTCTACTTCAAGGCAAGAATTTTGAAGCTCCATCTAACACACTTTGGGCATGTTACAAGGAAGGACCAGTCGTTTGAGAGGAGTATTATGCTTGGAAGGGTGGAGGGACAGTGCAGGAGAGAAAGACCCTGCATGAGATAGATTGATTCAATTACTGGAGTAATGAGAGTAAGTATGTCAAAGCTAATAAAATTGGCTCAGGATAGAGCAGGATTCAGAGTTGCTGTATATAAGGTTGCTATGAATTGGAGTCAATGCAACAGCATATAACAACAGCAACAACATATATAAAGGTAGAACTCAGAAAATTTTTGGCTGACACATCTTAGATCAAGAGCACACAGCTGTGGGAGCTGATGAATCCAAGATCAGCAAGCATGGCTGGCAGGTCCAAGGAAATAAAGAGGCCATGAGCCAAATGCAAGATGAAGCAAAATGCAAGGCATCTCTGCTGTACTTCTGTATATACTTGATGCAGACCACTATCCTAATGAAACTTTCCTTTCACTAATTCACCACTCACAAAATATGCTTTCAAAGAAATGAGTACAGTACATCAAATCATATCAAGGGAAAGTCCACATCAAGACTGCCAAAGCAAAGAATCAAAGGTAGCTAAACGTGCATACAATCTTAGCCATCACACAGACCCATTTCTTTTCAGATGCACAGATACACTGTTTCTAGCACTTCTTTGCTGAGGTCTGACCTTCCTGGGAAGAGTTAAGACTGGAAAGAAAGTACCAGAGAGGTCTGTAAAATCAATCATGAATGCTTTCTCTTTCTCTGCTCTTCTGTGGATCTGCTCCACACAGGTTTAAAAACAAAAACTCAACCTGTTGCCATCAAGTTAATCCTAACTGAATTCCCCATGCATGGCAAAGGTAGAACTGCTCTGTGAGGTTTCCTTGGGAAATCCTTATAGGTGCAGATCATCAAGATTTTTCTTCAATGGTAGCTCCAGGTGAGTGGAAACTGCCAACTTTTATGTTAATGTTGTTATTATGTACCACCAAGTCAGAACCAACCCATAGCTGACCCTGCAGTGGGTTTTTAGAGGCAGTAAGTCATAGAAGAGATTGCCCATCTTTCTCTCTCATAGCAGCTAGTGGAGTCAAACTGCCTACCTTTGGGTTAGCAGCATAACTCCTTACTGATTAGGTCTCCAGAGCTTTATATTTAGGTTACTATTTGAGTACAAATCACACCACCCAGGAACCAGTGACTGGGAATATGCTGTGAACAACTTCCTCTGGGATCTCCTGAAGAAAAGATATATCCATATACCCCTGATTGAGGAGGTATGGATAGCAAAAAGAAATGCGTGTTCTGGAAGCAGACGTTCAGGTCGAGGAAAAGCAGGAACAGGTTCTGGTGGGGCCTCTGTGAGAATGGAGCTAAGAAAGAATAGGGGGCTCTGGGCCCTCACATCAATTCAGTGGAACAGCAAGTTTTGGAGCAGGGCAGCTTGCCCAGGCCACAGCTGGCTAGGCTTAACTGAACCTCAAGGGGAGAAAGAGAAACTGTATAAACAGGAAGTCCACAGCCCAGAGGCTGATGTGCATGTGATAAGTGCTAAACTCCTGCTTGGTCTTTTTCTCCCGGACATTACTGTCTTAATTTTAAGCCACAGGTCTGTTGCAGAAAAATGGTTTGTGCACCTTACTGACTCACTCACCATACACAATTAGGACAGAGATAAAGAAGGAAAAGGAAGAGTAGAAAGGGATCTAGTGTGGGAAGGAAATAAATACTGGAAGAGAGAGAAGGGAAGAAAGAATAAAAATACTAGAAAGAAAAGAGATGAGAAAGGAAACACAAAGAAGAGGGGGAAGAAAAGGGAGATGTGGGTAAAAGAAAGATACCAAAACACCCAAGAACTGAAGTGATTATGTAATTACTTATAGTAAATCAACTGTACAAAATAGAACCAGTGAAATCTAGAAGTGCTTTCAAGGGACAAACCTAATATATTTCAAACTTTCTTTTAAGTTGATTCCTTGCTAAAATACCAAATTCATCATGACAATCCTCCTAGAAATCTTATTAATCAGAAAATCAGTATTATAACATGAATTCATAGACCCATAGCAACACTACATACTTCTGCTATGAGAACATAGAACTATCCCATAGTGTTTTTGAGCCTGTAAATCTCTACGGAAGCAGACTGCCTCCTCTTGTTCTGTGGAACTACTGGTACTCTTTCACCACTGGCCTTAGTATTAACAGCCCAGTTCTTATCCTGCAGCACCACTAGGGCTCCTGAGAAACAACTCAGTGGCTTTGTTTATTGGTTGACACACATTCTTCTCTCCTTGAAGGTGTGCAGAACTTTATGGAGTCATGAATCTCATGGTCTTAGTTGTCCTAGCATTCTTAGTTGCCTCCTCCTCACTCTCTGCCATTATTACATGCTATCCAGTCAGCTCTAATCCATGCCAGAATTGTCTCTGTTGTAAACTAGAACGAAACCTTTCCTGATTCAGTACCATCCTCACAATCTCTGCTGTGCTAAGCTCATTGTTTCGGTCGCAATGCCAAACTGGCTTATTGAGGGTTTTCCTCTCTTCCATTGATTCTCTTCTTTTCAAAGCATAATGTCTTCCTCCAGAAACTAGCCCCTCATGATAGCACGAGCAGAGTAAGTGAAAGGAAATCTCATTACCCTCATCCTTAAGGAGTACTCTGACTGCACTACTTCTAAGACATATTTTCTTTCCCTTTGTCATACATTAAATATTCTTTACCAACACAATAATTCAGAGTTATTGATTCATGATCAGTCTTCTTTATTCATTGACCAACTTTCACATTCATATGATGCAATTGAAAATATTATGACTTGGGTCAGGCAAATCTTAGGGATTCTTTTGTGTTGTTTTGTTTCTTTGTTTAAAGGAAGTTATTTAATTATGTTAAAAATGATGTATGGTACCAGTTACTGTACATGTCATTCAGGGAGAGAATATTTGCAACCTGTACAATAAACAGTGAATACCACTATCATTCAAATATATGCACCAACAACCAGAGCCAAGGAAGAGGAGATAGAAGATTTTTACCAACTTTTACAATCGGAGATTGATCGAACATGCAATCAAGATGCATTGATAATAATAGGTGACTGGAATGCGAAAGTCGGGAACGAAGAAATTCAGTAGTTGGAAAACATGGACTTGGAAGACACAGAAGAATTTCATGAAACAACATATGAGCAAGAGCCTATGGTGAGGAAAGAAGAAATTCAGGCTACTTTGAAGGAAATGGCAAAAAAATAAGGCTCCAGGATTAGATGGTATACCAATTGACATATTTCAGACAATGAATTCTAGATATAAGTCCCTTATCTGACATGTCATTACCAAACACTTTTTCCCAGTCTGTAGCTTCCCTTTTTGCCCTGTTGGAGAAATTTTTGGATGTGCATAGGATTTTGATTCTTAGAAGGTCCCATTCATCTATTTTATCTTTTCCTGGTTGTACATTTTTCAGAATACTTGGAAGACTCTTTATGTTGTGGATTAGGACTATTAAAGTACTTCCAAGCTTTTCTTTAATGAAGTTTATAGTCCTTGGTTTTAGTCCTAGGTCTATGATCCCCCTTGAATTGGTTTTTGTATATGGAGTGAGGTGGGGCTCTTGTTTAATTCTTCTGCAGATACTTTTCCAATTTTTCCAACACCATTTGTTTAAAAGGCTGTCATTTCCCCATCTAACTGATTTCATCCTCTTGTCAAAAACCAGTTGACCTTAAATAGATGGGCTGATTTCCGGACTCTCAATTCTATTCCATTGATCTATGTGTCTGTCATTGTACCAGTACCATGCTGTCTTGACTACCACGGCAGTGTAGTAGGATTTTAAATCAGGGAGTGAGATGACTTCTACCTTTTTTCTATTTTTAAGGAGTGCTTTGCTTATTCGTGGCTTCTTTCCATTCCAAATGAAGCTGGAAATGCTATATGGTGCCACTGTTGTAGAATGAGGCTGATATCGGGGTGGGGGTAAGGCTGAGAAAAACTGGATGCATTGTGTTTACTGCATTGAAGTCTATGGGGGAGAGAATAGTTTAAAAGTATTGCATTTTAGGGCATTATATTTATCATAAGAGTGTGGAATGAGGGTTGCAGAGTGGATTATATTTGGGGTTGGGGGTGCGATTGGGGGGTGTGCGGGGGGGGTTGTGTACCAATGAGGGAGTTTTGCTTTTCGGGGAAAGGAGCAAACGGGGGGGTGGAGGTAGGGTGGGCGGGGAGAAGGGTGCAACAATGAATGAATGGATTTCCAAAATCTCTGTAGATGTTCATTGAAATGAAAAATAAGTTAATTAATTAATAAAAAGGGGGAAAAAAGAAATCCAATCACACAGGCTTTGAGAGACATGCAAATAAAATTTTGAAGTTAGTATCTACACATAAAATTGGAAAAACTTGAAGTATTCATTGTTCAAAAGATATTTGAAATTAAACACTTATTAGCAATAGAAGTATGGATTTCAACAATTAGAAAGTAATTGGGGGGGGGGAAAGAAAGTAATTGGGAGTACACCACCCCTTGTACACTTATTTTAATGGTGGGTGGTGGCAGCACAGGGAAGATATTCCTGTCTCCCACTTTCTTCTTACTGCCACTGTCCAAGCTCACCAACATGTCTGTGATGCTGCCTGATGCTGCCCAATCCTCGCAGACTGGTTTGTCCTGAGGATTTTTAGATTTTAAAATGACATTCCTACTCTATAACACTTTAAGAAGGTCCTTGACAACAGATTTATCCAATGGAATACATCATTTGATTTCTTGACTGATACGTTCATAGACGTAGATGTATTTTCATGTAAAGTGAAATCCTTGACAACTTCATTGTTCTTTCCATCATATTTGAGTTGTGAATATTTTCTATTGAGAATATTCTATATTTCTATCATGAATATTTTTCCTTTATGTTCAAGGGCCCATTATTTAAGAAGTGGAAGGCTATCCTACTTCTTATCTTTCTTATTCCGAAAGTTTGATTGAAATCTGTCCACCATGAGTGAATTTAAAATACTGGTGATATAGTTTCTAGCATCACAGCTACCACAAGATGACAAACTGAGAGACAAGTGGTGAGTTCTCTGAGGAACTGTTAACAGTCACTTTCAGTTGGAAATCACCATGAAAAATTATTCCACACCCTTACCTGTGTCTCAAGGAACTCTGGTGGCTTGGAGGTAAGGAATTGCACTGCCAACGCAAAGGTACATGATTCAAATATACGAGCTGCTCCATAGGAGAAAGATGAGCAGTCTCTTCCCATGTGATTTACTGCCTGGGAAAGCCTGCTATCAGGTTTGCTTTGGATTGGTTCTAACTCTACAGTACACAAGAACAATAACCTGTGCCTAAGAAGGTCAATGTGTAGAAACTGTCTTTTAAGAATTAAAGGGCAGCAATAGCTAATTGTTAACCCTTATTTTCACTTAAGCAACTTCAGTATTTAAAACATAGGAGTAATTATTCCTAGTTATTAAAAATAATCTTGAGATGAAAGATTCAATACAACTAATAATTTACTGATAGGGTCCACCAGTTACCTTTTTGTGCCTAAAATGCAAGTGCTTTAACACTCCACTATATTGAAAATTTAAAAAAAAGTATTCCCTGTGTTATATCAGGTTTCTGATGATGACTTTCTATTTAACAAGTTGAGTTTTAAAAGAAACTTAGTAAGTAGTTAGTACAGACCTGACTATCAGAATAAACTGGTTAATTTTTTTTAAGTGCATGAGATCCGTTTTCCTTAACTATTAAAGTAAACCTTACCCAAGAATGGCCCTTTTCCCTGCCCCCACAAAGATTCTCCGGGGCAACTAAACAATATGTAGAAAATTCAGAGGAATTTGGGCTAACTCCAGAGAAGAGTACAGAAAGTTAAATGCAAGAGAGACATTTTACTTTTTATAGATGGTATTTTAATAACCAAGGAAAGAGAAATTGCCAACTTAGTTGTGAAATTGCATTCAAGTCATCCCTATGGGAGATCGGGTGGCCTAGTTGTAAGTAGATCTGCCAGCTGTTCTGTCAGGAGAAGATGAGCAATCTCCTGTGAGATCTATAGCCTCTGAAAACCTGCTCATGGGTCAGCTATGGCTCAGATCCAACTCAACAGCACATAACAACAACAAATGGCAGATTTGGAGATGGTGATTTATATCCTAGATTTCCCTAAGCCTCAGTCCTCCTCTGATATGTCAGAAGGGAAACCTAAATGACCTGTGATTTCAAGGACACTAAAATCTCTGTGTACATCAAAAACTTCTTCCAATAGGATGAAAAGAAAACCCACTTACTGAGTAAAAGTATTTGGCAATACCATCTCATACAAGGGTCTTATAATGAAAGTTTAGAGAATCCTACCCAGTTCAGGCCATGGTCTTTGCAATCACTTGCTATGCATCATCAGGATAGATGACGAAGAGATTGAGAGTGTTCACAGCTTCAGTTTGCTCGGCTCCACAGTCAACACTCTTCGCACTTGCAGTCAGGAAATCAAAAAGCGTATCGCGATGGGAAAGTCTGCTGTTAGGGACCTCTCAAAGGTACTCAGGAGCAACAGTGTCTCTCTGGAGACTAAGGTGTGCCTGATACAGGTCATGGTATTTGCAATCGCTTGTTATGCATCAGAGAGTTGGACAATGACTAGGGAGGACAGAAGGAGAGTGGATGCTTTTGAGTTGTGGTGCTGGAGAAGGGTACTGAATGTACCATGGACTGCCAGGAAAACAAACAGATTCATCTTGGAGAAGATTAAACCAAGCTACTCCTTGGAGGCAAGGATTCTGGGGCTTCGTCTGACATACTTTGGACATGTTGCCAGGAGGGACGGGTCCTTGGAGAGGGACATCATGCTTGGGAGGGTTGAGGGACAGCGCAGGAGGGGAAGACCCTCTATGAGATGGATTGATTCGGTGACTGGGGTAATCGGGATGGGTGTGTCAGAGGCGGTGCGGTTGACGCAGGATAGAGCAGGGTTTAGGGCTGTTGTGCATAGGGTTGCTATGAGTTGGAAAGGACTTCACGGCATATAACAACAACAACAACACATGCCCTGCTTGCTGAAACTGAGGAGAACCTACAGTGCTTGGTGCAGAAGGTCAAGGACTGCAGCTTTCAATAGGGATTGAAGCTCAATATCAAAAAACAAAGATTCTCATCACTGAGCCAATTAGCAACATTGTGATGAATGGTGAAGAGATTGAGATTTTAAACAGCTTTAAATGGCTCCACAATCAACACTTTCAGCACCAGCAGACAGGAATTGAAATGACTTATTGCGGTGGGGAAAATCTGCTATTAGAGACCTCTCCAAAGTACTGAAAAACAATGATATCAGTCTGGCGACTTAAGATGCACCCAGTTCAGGCCATGGTCTTTGCAATCACTTGCTATGCATCAGAGACCTGGACAATGACTAAGGCTGATAGAAGAAGAATTGATGCCTTTGAGGTGTGGTGTTGGAGAAGAGTACTGAATATACTGTGGACTTCTAAGAAAACAAACAGGTTGGTCCTGGAGAGGGTGAGGCCAGGCTACTCCTTGGAGGCAAGGATTCTGGAGCTTTGTGTGACATACTTTAGACAGGTTTCAAGGAAGGACAAGTCCTTAGAGCGGAATGTCATGCTTGAGAGAGTAGAGGGACAGCACAGGAGAGGAAGACTCTAGATGAGATGGATTGATTCAATGACTTGGGTAATGGGGATAGGTGTGTCAGAGACAATAAGATTGGCACAGGATAGAGCAGGGTTTAGGACTGTTGTACACAGGTTCTCTATGAGTCCCAGGCAACTCAATGTCACATAACAACAACACAAAAACAACACATGGACTCTACAAAAAAAAAAAAGACTGATAACCTAATTACAAAATAAGCCAGAGACTTGGAAAGACTTTTCACAGAGGAAGACATTCGTATAGCCAATATACATGTTAAGAAATGCTCAAAATCACTGGCAATAAAAAAACATGCCAGTCAGAACCACAATGAGATACCATCTTATTTCAGTAGTAGTGGCAAGTTTAACAGGACAGTAAACAATAAATTCTGGAGAGGATATGAATACATTGAAAGTCTTACACACTGTTGGTGGGATTATAAAACGGTAGAACCACTCTGGAAGACAGTTTACATTTCCTCAAAAAGCTGAATTTAGAAATTTCATATCGCCCAGCTCATCCACTCCTAGGAATATGACCTAAGGGAATTAGAACTGAGATAAAATGGAGATTTGTACACCAATGTTCATAGCAGCACTATTCACAATCACAAGAACATGCAAACAGCCTAAATGTACAATCACAATCCAATGGGTTGAAATATACTACACAGCACTCATTACATAATTTGGAAAAGACTAGAGGGCCTTAGACTGAGTGAACTAACTCAGCCTTATAAGGATAAATACTGCATAGGACTATTGTTGTCAAAATAATGAAGGATAACTAATAAAATGTGTTTGGGGATCCAAGAAGACAGTTTGAAAACTAAGGTGGGGCAGGAGAGGGAACAGAAGGGTGAGAGAGATTGGTGGGGGTGTTTGATGGAAATAATAGGGCTTCACTGTTTGTTGAGTGGAGGGAGTGAGGGTTAAGAAATGGGAAAGATTTGGTGGGGATCTGGAAAGACAGCATAATGAAGGGCATGGTTTAGTGATGATTGACTTTATAAAACATATTGAATGAGAATGATTGTATGAAATACAATGAATTAAAGATAGTGTAAAACTTTATGCATATGAACCTTTTAAATGAATCAGTGTAAAATTAAAACAAAACAAAAACCCCGAAGTTGATTGGGGGAAGGAAAGAAGAGGAAGGAACAAAATATGTGACAATGAAGGACTGAAAACCCAATCTTTCTGTAAACTTTTGTTTACAAAAAAGTGTGTTTTTAAAAATATCCTCACAATGATACCTATAGACAACATCATAATAAAGAAAAGATTAAAATTGTCAGTGATCATATTTTACATTCAACACATTTGTTATCAGCAGTCAGGAGATGTACCACATGGAACAAGACCACTGTCAGGGACCTCTCCCAAAACTGAAGACTAGTTTTGTCAGTTTGAAGACTAAGGTGGGCCTGATTTGAGCCATAGTCTTTTCTATCTATTCCTATTCTTCTGAGAGCTAGACAATGACAAGGGATGACAGAAAAACTGATGCCTTTGAACTGTGTAAAGAACAAACAAATATGTTTTGAACAAGGTTCAAGAGGGGTGTTTCTCAGAGGAAAGTGTGATGAAACTTCATCTCACATGTGTTGGGTATGTTCTAAAGAGGGACTGTTCTTTGGAAAGCAACATCATGCTTGGAAAGACAGAAGGTCCATGAATGAGAGACTTTCATCAAGATAGATTGACACTGTGACTATAACAATGGGCTCACGTGTGTTGGAGATGATGAGCATAGCACAAGATCTGTTTTTCATAGAGTTGCTATGAATCATACTTGATGGTTCATAACCAAATGAGGAATTGATACAGCACCATATTAATTCCTGTACTCTTTCAGTCTTACTGAAAATTCCACTTATTAAAATGATATCAAAGTTCTAATGCCAATTTTCCAAATATTCATTCTCAATTTAAAGAAAGGGCTTGAATGAAGCTTTTTTTTCTTTAAGACAGGATGTGTAGACCCAGATTTTTCAGCTTTTCCTCTTAATTCCCCTAATGCAGGTGGACATGGGTTCTTTCTACATCTGGGTGGTGTAAACTAGGAAACAAGATAACCTGTTTCCTTCTATTTTCCTCCTGGATAAATAAGATTTACTTTAGAGAAAATCTAATTTATGTGTATGTTTTCATTATATCAGTATTCTCATTATAGGTAAGTGGGACCAGATACAAGCTAACCCATCAGAGATCATGCAGACTGATGCAGTAACTCACAACTCCGGTTATTATGTCTCTTTCCTTCATTTTTATGAAATAAAAGGAATAAATCCCAATATACTGCCAGCCAGGTTATTTATAAAATAAAAATCCAGTACCTAAAACATACTTAGATTTATTTTTAAGCTCTAGATTGATTAATTTTATAGATACAGCATGTTGAAGGTTCAGGCTATAAGACAAAATTAGGGAGGCTGGGGAGTTAATGTTTTCAAGTTGAGACTTTCTGGGCTTGAATCAGCTCAGGTCTTATTTCTGGAGGAGAAAAAAGATGGGTAGAGCAGAAAATGGCCAGAAGTCATATGACTTTGGTTTAATACAGAATTGTTTGATGAGCTGTGATTTCCAGTCATGTCAGCAAAGTTCTCCCTCCACTCAATCAAAGAGATATTTGAGAAAAGAACTCTTGAGCTAGAAGCACACCAGGCCAAGTATGAGAGTGGGAAGTTATGGTCCAACTGAGAAAGGAGACAATGTCAGCCAGAATCAGCTGAAATGAAGATGAGCCTGCCATAGTCAGCTAGGACCTACTGGTATTTGTGTCCCACAACTAATGCACTGAGGAAGTGGTGGCAAACTCCTACAACTCACAAGGATGGGAAAGGAGGCTGCCAGAGCAAAAGGAAGACCAGGATGGTTTCTTACTGGTCAACATAGGAAAAGACCTCACAGAAACAGATCTGAGAATGCAGGTTCATAGTAATTTACTATTAAAGTTAATCCAGGCACCCGTTGTGTATTTGATTTAAATAACAACATAATTAAATAAAGGTAAGCTGAACATTAATTTTATATTGTGGTTGTGTACTGTCAAGTCAGAACAGAGCAATAACTGACTCCCAGGTGGGTTTTCAGAAGCAATAAATCATGCAGGAGGAAATTGCTCATCTTTTTCTTACAGAGCAACTGGTGGATTTGAATCAAGTGTCCTTGTATTGGCAGCACAACTCCTTACTACTAATCCACAGATACTATGTTCAAGTAAAGAAGGGTGGATGGATAAGGTAAGCAAATGTGAGGGATGAGAATGGACAAAGACAAAGGATAAGAGTGAGAGAGAAACAGAGGATCTTATAGATGGCAGGAAGATTTCTGGATGGAAGTTTCAGCCACTTTTTTCCTAGAAGTTACAGAAGGTGTCGATATCAGGGGATGGATTAAGAGCAATAATATAAGGAGAGGGAGGAATATGCAACTATGTATGAACAGAAGTACTTAATCAAGAATACAAATTCATTATCTCAGGATATTTCCCCAGAAGATTTTAGTGGTCTGGTTACATGCTACAGCATTTCAAGTCCTAAAAAAATAAAGTGACACAGATTCTATGAGCAATGAATTTGACAACAGCACAGAAGGATGGCTTATCTCTAGGGGAGAGGGGATCAGCTGGGAAGATTTGGATGTTTCAGGGTAGTGAGAAACCATTCAAAGGCTCCTTCCCTAGCACATCTGAGAGGATGACTTTTCTATCACTACTGACCAGCAAGCACAACCATGCATGAACTCTCCATGTAAGTGAAACATTTTACAGAGTAACAGCTGTCTTCCAAGAAAGATAATCTTAGAAAAGTATTTTTGAAGAGATAAAGGCAGAAGATTCCAAATTCTTCTAGGTGAACCCCAAATCAGTAGATTCTGGTTTTGCTCCTTGCTAAGAATTTTCATTTCCACCCCCGTTCAAAATCTACATTTTAACAAGATCCAAATAATCACTTTTGACCCCTTTTCTTCTTTCTATTTTGGACATTTATACTTATACACATGTTACTTGGTTATCCTATTTTTACAAAAGCAGCTTTGTACAATATTTGTCCTTAGGTAACTGAGATATTTTACTCAGTATAATGCTGGGGCAGTAAAAGGGGAAAGGGGGAAAATCACTGGGATACCTATCAGAGGCTAGGAGGCAGGGTGGAGTGTGAAGTAATGGGAAAGATTAAAAAGAAACTTCAAAATATGTCACTATAATAGGCATTGTTGTTGTTAGGTGCTCCCTTGAGTTGAGCATGACCCATAATGACCCTATGAACAAAAGATCTGAAATATGTCCTATCCTGTGCCATCCTCACACTTACTGACAAAGTAGAGCCCATTGCAGCAGCCAAAGTGTCAATACACCTAGTTAAGGGTCTTCCTCTCCATCACTGACCCTCTGCCTTTCCAAAGATGATGTACCTTTCCAAGGAATAGACTGTCCTAGCACTAGCCCCAAAGCATGTGAGATAAAGCTTTATCATTTTTGCCTTCAAGGCTGAACCTTCTCCAAGACATGATTTGTTTGTTCTTTTGGCAGTCCATGATATGTTCAGTAATCTTATCCAACACCACAGCTCAAAGATGTCAATTCTTCTTTTGTTATTCGTATTCATTGTCCAGCTCTCAGATACATAGCAAGTGATTGGAAAGCCTGAATCAGACACACCTTAGTCTTCAAACTGACACTGACACTATTACTCCTGCATAATTTGGAGAGGTCCCTACCTGCAGACTTTTCCAGTGAAATGTGTCTTCTAATTTCCTGACTGCTGATACTGAGTGTGTTGATTGTGGACACAAGTAAGATGATGTTATTGACAGTTTCAATCCTTTCTTCATCTATCATGATGTTGCCTATATATCCAGTGGTAAGAATTTTTGTTTTCTTGATATTGAAATGCAATCCATACTGAAGGCTGTATTCTTTGATCTTCTGCAACAAGTGCTTCAAATCCTCCTAAATTTCAGCAAGCAAGGTTTTGTCATCTGCGTAATAAAAGTTATTGATGAATATTCCTTCCATCTTGATGCCATTCTTCTTCATACAGTTCAGACTCTAGAATAATTTTTCAACATATAGATTGAATAGATATGGAGGCAGGCTACAACCCTAATGCATTCCCTTCTTAACTTTAAACCATGTAGTGTTCCCTTGCTCTTTTCACATAACAACCTCTAGGTATAGGTTTCACATGAGCCCATTTAAGTGTTAGCTATTGCTTGTTATGATCCACATAATCAAATGCCTTCACATAGTCAATAAAGTATAAATAGACATTCTTCTTCTGGTATTCATTATCATTGTTCTATGATACTAGGCATAGAGCAATGGTAATTAATTATATGAATACTATATGTATATATAACACAAAGTACATGTATATGGTGTATTTGAATGATTATAAGAAAACTAATAAAAAATTTAAAATAAAGGATCACATTGGTGATCTATAAGAATCATGTGGAGATCAATAAGAATCACTTGTGGAGGAGAAGATATGCTGGTAATACACTCCACGCAATACTACAATGTTGATGGGTTTTTTGTTTGTTTTTTACTTTCTTCAAGACATATCTGTTTATTCTTTTGGCAGTCCATTAGACATTCAATACTCTTCTCCAACTCAAAGGTACCAATTTTTATTCTGTCATCCTTATACATTGTCCAGCTCTCTGATGTCTAGGGGATTGGGAAGAGTATGGCTTGGATCAGGCACACCTTAGTATTCAAACGGACGTAATTGCTCTTTAGCATTTTGGAGAGGTTCCTGACAGTGTACTTGTCCAATGCACTGTATATCCTGATTTCCTCACTCTTGGTTTCAAGGGTGTTGGTTGCTGATCCAAGCAAGATAAAAATTATTGACAGCTTCAATCCTTTCTCCATATATCATAATGTTGACTGTTGGTCCTGTAGTGAAAACTTTTGTTTTCTTGATATTGTGATGCAAACCATACTGTTTTTAAGTGCCTTCAAATACAGGACACTCATAGCGACCATATAAACAAAAGATCTGATCCCTGTTCTATCCTGTGTCCTCCTCATAGTTCCTTATACACAAGAGCCCATCGCAGCAGTAACTACCTCAATCCACCTGGTTTGGTTGAGGGTCTTCCTCTCCTTTGCAGACTCTCCACCCAGATACAAAAGATTGGATGAAACACATATAGATGATTTTCCTGAAACTCTGATCAATAAAAAGCAGATAAATAATTACAATAAACACCAGCTGAAAAATAATGTGAAACAAAAACAGTGACTAGAGAGAGTTGTTGTTGTTGTTATGTGCCGTCGAGTCGTTTGCAACTCATAGCGACCCTATGCACAACATCCCTAAACCCTGCTCTATCCTGCGCCAACCGCACCGCACCTGACATTCCCATCCATTACCCCAGTCACCGAATCAATCCATCTCATAGAGGGTCTTCCCCTCCTGCACTGTCCCTCCACCCTCCCAAGCATGATGTCCCTCTCCAAGGACCCATCCCTCCTGGCAACATGTCCAAAGTATGTCAGACAAAGCCCCAGAATGCTTGCCTCCAAGGAGTAGCTTGTTTAATCCTCTCCAAGATGAATCTGTTTGTTTTCCTGGCAGTCCATGGTACATTCAGTACCCTTCTTCAGCACCACAGCTCAAAAGCATCCACTCTCCTTCTGTCCTCCCTAGTCATTGTCCAACTCTCTGATGCATAACAAGTGATTGCAAAAACCATGGCCTGTATCAGGCGCACCTTAGTTTGCAGAGAGACACTGTTGCTCCTGAGTACTTTAGAGAGGTCCCCAACAGCAGACTTTCCCATCATGATACGCTTTTTTATTTCCTGACTGCTGGTGCCAAGAGTGTTGACTGTGGAGCTGAGCAAACTGAAGCTGTGAACAATCTCAATCTCGTCGTCATCCATCCTGACACCGCCAATTGGTCCAGTGGTGAGAATCTTTGTCTTCTTGACATTGAGCCTCAGTCCATATTGAAGGCTGCAGTCCTTGACCCTTCGCAGCAAGTGCATGAGGTCCTCCTCAGTTTCCGCAAGCAGGGTTGTGTCATCTGCATAACACAGATTGTTAATAGATCTTCCATCAATCCTGATGCCACAATTCTCCTCATAGAGCCCAGCCTCTCGGATAATCTGCTCTGCATACATGTTGAAAAGGTATGGAGACAGGATGCATCCCTGGTGTACACCCTTCCCAATTTTGAACCATGCAGTGTTACCCTGCTCTGTTCTGACTACTGCCTCTTGGTCCAAGTATAGGTTTCGCATTAGCACAATTAAATGTTCAGGGATTCCCATTCTTCTCAGAGTCAGCCACAGTTTGTTATGATCCACACAGTCAAATGCCTTTGCATAATCAATGAAACACAGATAGACATTCTTCTGGTATTGATATTTTGAGACACAGAAGGTGATACATGGGCAAGGTGAAACCAATTCCATAGACTTTCCACTGGATTAGATACACAATCTGCATAGATTTGCAGTGGGACAAGAAAAGCAGAACACCAGCAGGAAGATGAAGGTACAATAAAGCAAGTGAGAGTTTGGATTGCATGGGAAACTGAGGATAGAAGAGAGGGGAAGTGAAGTGTAACAACTCGCTGGTAGAGAACTGGAACTAAGAGTCTACACTTAGATAGAAGATTGTAAGGTTTGGTGGCTGGAGGGTCTCCTCATTCTTGGTTGAATCTGTGCAGGATATAGATGATTGACTATACCAGAATGTGACCTATGACCTAAGAAACACTTTTAAGCCCATTCTCTCCCTCCACCATACTTCCTTGCTGACCAGCGATGGGCTCCTTTACATCTTTATGTGATGTCTAGGGAATACCACAGTGCTGCCTGCCCCATGGACTTGGTTTATGTTCCCATGAGCAGCCATCTGCCAAAGAGTTGCAGAGAAAATCCTTCCATTGCAGCTATTAGTGATTAAAAAAACAAGAACCTGTATGTCTTGCTCTTTCCTTATCTCTCTGTATTTCCGTAATATAACACCAAATACATGAATAATTTTTTTTCAAAAGATTTATACAAAGCTGGTTTCTATGAGGTGGAGTTTAACATGATTCAAATGACCAATTTTTCCAAACTTCTAGGTCACTCCATTATTGCTGACATCAACTCTTCCTCTTTCCCTCAGGCTTCTTTTTCCCACCCTTGACTTGGATTCCATAATTCATTGTAATGCCTCATAGAAACTCAATCCATAAGGAAAATGGCTTACATGATTACAGAGGCTGAAATGTCTTCAATTCATGGATCAAATGTCAGATTTGAGGATAGATCTTGAAATGTTTTGGGTGTTTTGTGGTTTTAAAAAAATTATTATTATTGCAGCACCATTTTTGTCACTCTATTATTCCTGGCATAGTCCTGTCATTTTTATTGTTATGTGCTATCAAGTTGTCTGTGACTCATAGTGACTGTATGTACAACAGCTCTGAACCCTGCTCTATCTTGAACCAACCTAATTGTCTCTGATACACCTATCCCCGTTATTCCAGTCACTGAATCAATCCTTCTAATCAAAAGCCTTCCTCTTTTTTGCCCTATTTCTACCTTCCAAGGTCCTTCTTGTAGCATGCCCAAAGTATGTTAGACGGAGCTTCAGAATCCTTGCCTCCAAGGAGCATCCTGCTTTCACTCTCTCCAGGATAGACCTATTTGTTCTCTTAACAGTTCAAGGTATGTTAAATACTCTTTTCCAGCATTACAACTCAAAAGCATCAATTATTTTTTTATCATTCTTAGTCATTGTCTACCTCTCTGAAATATATAGTAAGTAACTGCAAAGACCATGGCCTACATCAGGTATACTTAGTCTATATATTGACATCATTGCTTTTCAGTACTTTGGAGAGGTCCCTGACAACTGATTTTCCCAATGCAATTCATCTTTTGATTCCTTGGTTGCTGATACCAAGAGTGTTGATTGTGGAGCCAAGCAAGCTAAAGGTGTTAACAATTTTAACCTCTTCACAGTCTGCCATGATACTACCAACAGGTCCAATGCTAAGAATCTTTGTGTGTGTGTGTGTTGAGCTTCAATTTGTTTCATCTGCATAACACAGGTTGTTGATGAGTCTTCCTCCAATCCTGAAGCCACATTCCTCCTCATAATGCCCAGACTTCAGGATGATCTATTCTGCATATAGATTGAAAACATATGGAGATCACATCCCTGACATACCTTTCCTGGTTTTCAGAGGCAGTGTTTCTTTGCTCTGTTCTGATGACTGCCTCCTGTTCCAAGTATAGGTTTCTCATAAGCACCATCAAATATTCTGGGATTCCCATTCTTCTCAGAGATAGCCACAGTTTGTTGTGGCCTATAGAGTCAAATGCTTTTGCATAATCAATGAAACACAGGTAGACATTCCTGATATTCTCTGCTTTCAGCTAAGATCCCTCTAACATTGGCTATTATGTGTCACAGCCTTTTCTAAACTTAGGCTAGTTATCTAGCAGTTCTCGATTGACATGCTGTTCCAGTCAATTTTAGATAATTTTCAACAGGATCTTGCTTGAATGTGATATTAATGATATTGTTTGATAATTCCCACAATTTTTCAGGTCACTTTTTTTTTTAATAGGAACAAATACGGTCTTTTCCAGTGGTTGTTTTAGTTAAATGTCATCAAATTTTCAATGAGAACAAACATGTCTTTGGTGGAGAGGGTGAAACTAAGTTTGTCCTTAGAGGCAAAGATTTTGAAGTTTCGCCATCTCACATACTTCCGGCATGTTGACAGGAGGGACCAGTCCTTCAAGAAGGATATCATGCTTGTAAAGGTGAAAGAACAGTGTAGGAGAGAGAGAGACACCTATTGATGAGATGGATTGACACAATAGCTGGGAAAATGGGTATAGGTGTGTTAGAGACAGTATGTAGGGCTCAGGATAGGGTTCAGTTCACAGCTATTATACATAGGGTTGCTATAAGTTTCTGGCAACTCAGTGGCACATAACACAAAAGCAATTGTTTGTAATTTTCTAACAAATTTTAATCTTCTTAGATTTATGGATTGTGTATTTCATGTTTAAATTATTTAGGAATATATAATGATATATTTCTTGATGATATTGTGCTACACCAAGGAATGTGAGTCCATCTTGGTTTTGTTTGTTTGTTTTCTTTTGTTTCATTAGAATTTATTTTGAGCAGGCAGCTCTTGCACAGTTATATTTTGAGTGTCTAAATTTAAAGTCTTATCCTTTTTAATTTTTTATTATTTTTTAATTTCTTCCATTAATTCAGTGTTGCACTTTTCTCCTTACCCACACCTCCCTCCAATTTGCTTTTATTTTTGAAAATTAAGAGAAAAAATTCTTTCATTGTTATTCAATCCCTCCCCTCAAGTCGACTGCACTATGCTACCTTTGTTCTGGACTCCTGTCGTAACAATAATATCTAATCATATATCCCTTTTAGACAGTTCTTTCCCTCATCTGTTTCAATGCAGTATACATTGTTTATCCTATCTTTCTCAGTGTCCCCCTAACCTCTATGTCAGTCCTCTTTTATAATAGTGGCATTATGCTGTGTTTGTCTTTTAGTGACTGAGATATTTCACTCAGCATAACATCCTTCAGGATCACCCATTTAGTGAAATATTTCTTGAGTTCTTTGTTTTTCAATGCAGCATATTATTCCATTGTGTGAATACACCAGAGCTTCTTATTCCATTTGATTTTTGACAGGCACTTGGGTTGTTTCCAATTCTTGCTATTGTGAACAAAGCAGAAATAAACATAGGTGTGCATGTATCTGTTCGAGTGTCAGTTACGGTTTCTTTACAGTATATTTCCAGTAATGGAATTGCTAGTTCAGATGGTATTTCTTTTTGCAAGGTTTTGAGAAAGTGCCATACAGCCTTCCATAGTGGTTGCACCATTTTACACTCCCACCAACAGTGAATAAATATTCCAGTTTCTTCACAACCTCGCAGCATTTGTTGCTTGCTGTTCCATTAAATTTTGCTATTTTTACTGGGGTGAGATGATATCTCATAGTTCTTGTGATTTACATCTTTCTTAGAGCTAGGGATTTTGAGCATTTCTTCATGTGTTTATTTGCCACCTGAATGTCTTCTTTGGTGGAGTGTTTGATCATATCCTGTGCTCATTTTTCAATTGGGTTATTTACCTTTATCTTGTTGTGGTACTCAAGCATTTTATAAATTCTAGATATAAGTCCCTTATCTGACATGTCATTACCAAATATTTTTTCCCCAAACCGTGGCTTCCTTTCTTACCCTGTTGGAAAAGTTTTTGGATGTGCATAGGGATTTGATTCTTAGAAAATCCCATTCATCTATTTTATCTTCTCCTGGTTGTAGATTTTTCAAGATGCATGGAAGACTGTTTATGTTGTGGATTAAGACTTCTACGGTTCTTCCAAGCTTTTCTTTAATGAAGTTTATAGTCCTTGGTTTTAGTCCTAGGTCCATGATACACTTGAGTTGGCTTCTTTGTATGGAGTGAGGTGTGGATCTTGCTTGAGTTTTATGCAGACAGTTTTCCAATTTTGCCAGCACCATTTGTTAAAAAGTCTGTCATTTCCCCACTTAACTGATTTCATCTCCTTGTCAAAAATCAGTTGACCATAGGTCAATAGGCTGATTTTTGGATTCTCAATTCTATTCCATTGATCTGTGTGTCTGTCATTGTACCAGTACCATGTTGTTTTGACCACCACAGCAATGTAATAGGATTTGAAATCAGAGAGTGAGATGACTCATACCTTGTTTCTCTTTTTAAGGAGTGTTTTGCTTATTCGGGTTCTCTTTTCATTCTGGACGAAACTGGAGATAATCTTTTCCATCTTGTTGAAGAATGGAATTGGTATTTGTATTGGGATTGCAGTGAATGTGTAAATTGCCTTTGGTAGTATTGTCATTTTCACAATATTGAGTCTTCTGTCCATAAGCAATGGATATTCTTTCATTTCTTCAGGTCCCTTTTTGTTTCTTGTAATGTTTTGAAATTATCTTTGAATAGACCACCAAAATAGAAAACTATTGGCCAATATAGCTCATGAACATAGATGCAAAAATAGAATCCAACAATACATAAAAAAATAATTCACCAGGACCAAGTAGGATTCATAACAGGTATGCAGGGATGGTTCAACATAAGAAAAAGGTCATTCATCATATAAACAAAGCAAAGAACAAGAACCACATTATCCTATCAGTTGATGCAGAAAAAGCCTTTGACAAAATCCAACACATTTTCCTGATTAAAACACTCAGCAAAATTGGATTACAAGAGAATTTCTTAAACATGGTAAAAAAGTACATATGCAAACTCAAGAGCCAACATTGTTCTCAATGGAGAAGGATTAGAGACATTCCCTTTGAGAACAGAAACTAGGCAAGGATGCCCACTACCACCTCTCCTATTAAATATTGTATTAGAAGTCTTAGCGATAGCAATAAGACAAGAGAAGGAATTAAGTATCCAAATGGGCAAAAAGGAGGTAAAATTATCTTTCTATACAGATGATATGATCATATATTTAGAAAACCCTAAAAATTCAGCAAGCAGGGTTGTGTCATCTGCATAAAGCAGATTGTTGATAGATCTTCCACCAATCCTGATGCTGCATTTCTCCTCACATAGCCCAGCCTCCCAGATGATCTGCTCTGCATACAGGTTGGAAAGGTATGGAGACAGGACACATCCCTGGCGTAGACCCCTCCCAATTTTGAACCATGCAGTGTTTCCTTGCTCTGTTCTGACGACTGCCTCTTGGTTCAAGTATAGGTTTCACATTAGCATGATCAAGTATTCTGGGATTCCCGGGCTTCTCAGAGTCAGCCAGTTTGTTATGATCCACACAGTCAAGTGCCTTTGCATAATCAATGAAGCATAGATAGACATTCCTCTGGTACTCCCTGCTTTCAGTCAAGATCTATCTAACATTAGCTACAATATCCCTAGTACCACGACCCCTTCTAAACCCAGCCTGAACTTCTGGCAGTTCTCTACTGATGTGCTGTTCCATTCATTTTTGGATAATCTTCAGCAGAATCTTGCTTGCATGTGAAATCAATGATATTGTTCTGTAGTTTCCATACTCTGTTGGGTCACCTTTCTTTGTAATGGGAACAGATATAGATCTCTTCCAGTCATTTGCCCAAGTGGCTGTTCTCCAGCTTTCTTGACACAATTTAGTGAGCACGTCCAGGGCAGCATCTGTTAGCTGAAATATGTCAATTGGTATACCAATATCTGCATTATGCAAATGATACAACCCTGCTTGCTGAAACTGAGGAGGACCTGAAGCTCTTGCTGCAGAGGGTCAAGGACTGTAGCCTTCAATATAGATTGAGTCTCAATGTCAAGAAGACCAAGATTCTCACCACTGGACCAAATGGCAGCATCAGGATGGATGGTGAAGAGATAGAGATTGTTCACAGCTTTAGTCTGCTTGGCTCCACAATCAACACTCTTGGCACCAGCAGCCAAGAAATTAAAATACGTATTGGAATGGGAAAGTCTGTTATTAGGGACCTCTCTAAAATACTGAAGAGCAACGGTGTCTCTCTGGAGACTAAGGTGTGTATGATACAGGCCATGGTCTTGCAATCACTTTTTATGTGTCAGAGAGTTGGACAATGACTAGGGAGAATAGCAGAAGAATTGATGCCTTTGAGCTTTGGTGTTGGAGAAGAGTATTGAGGGTACCAGGGACTGCCAAGAAAAGAAACAGATTCATCCTGGAGAGGTTTAAACCAGTCTGCTCCTTGGAGGCAAGGATTCTAAGGCTTTGTCTGACATACTTTGGTCATGCTGTAAGGCGAGACTGGTCCTTGGAGAAGGACATCATCCTTGGGAGGGTGGAGGGCAGGCGCAGGAGGGGAAGGCCTTCTAGGAGGTGGATTGATTCGGTGACTGGGGTAATTGGGATGAGTGTGTTGGAGACAATGAGATTGGCACAGGACAGAACAGAGTTTAGGGCTGTTGTACATAGGGTCGCTATGAGTCGCAAGCGACTTGACGGCACATAACAACAACAACAACAACAACAACAAAGACTCAGCAAGAAAACTATTGGATATAGTTGACCAATTCAGCAAAGTGGCAGGATACAAAAATCAATCCAATTTCTCTAGAGTGACATAGAGAATGCAGAACCGGAGCTAAAAAAACAATACCCTTCACAATTGCTAACTAACAACAAGATTAAATACTTGAGAGTAAATCTAACCGGAAGCACAAAGGCTTGATTCCAAGAAAATTTTTATTATTTTTAATGAATGTTTACAGATAGTATGGATTTTATTTCATTCATTGTTGCACTTTTCCCCCTGTTCAAAGCCCCCCCTCCCTGTTTGCTCTTCTCTTTAAAAAGTAAAAGAACAATTTTTCATTGTTATACAATCCCTCCACCCAATTCCACTGCACTATGCAGACTTTGTTTTGAAAAGTAAAAGAAAAATCTTTCATTGTTATAAAATCCCTACCCCTAAGTCCACACCACTACGCAGCCTTCATTCTGGGCTCCTGTCATGAAAATAGTACCTAATCATATATCGCTTTTAAACAGTTCTTTCCCCCATCTGTTCCATTGCAATGAACAATTTATTCCATCATTCTCAGTCTTGCCCCACCCCTGATGTCAGCCCCATTTTATAACAGTGGCACTACGCAGTATTTGTCCTTTTGTGAATGTTGTATTTCATTCAGCATAATGTCCTCCAGGGCCACCCATTTTGCATAATATTTCATGAGTTCCTTGTTTTTCAATGCAGAATAGTATCCCATTTTGTGAATATACCACAGCTTCTCTTTCTGTTTTTTTGTTGATGGGCACTTGGGTTGTTTCCAACTTTGCTATTGTGAACAAAGCTGTGATAAATATGGCTGTGCATATATTTGCCTGGGTGGCAGTTATGGTTTCTTTCGGGTATATTCACAGTAGTGAAATCGCTGGTTCAAATGATATTTCTTTTTGCAAGTTTTTGACAAAGTGCCATACAGCCTTCCATAGTGGTTGCACCATTTTACACTCCCATGAACAGTGTTCCAGTTTCTCCACAACCTCACAGAATTTGTTGTTTGCTGTTCCATTAAATTTTGCTATTTTTACTGGGGTGAGATGATATCCCATAGTTCTTGTAATTTATATCTTTCTTAGAGCTAGGGATTTTAAACATTTCTTCATGTGTTTTTTTGCCATTTGAATGTCTTTTTGGTGAAGTGCTTGTTCATATCCTGGGCCTATTTTTTAATTGGGTTGTTTATCTTGTTGTGGAGCTTAGGTATTTTATAAATTCTAGATATAAGTTCCTTATCTGACATGTCATTACCCAATACTTTTTCCCAATCTGTGGCTTCCCTTCTTACCCTGTCAGAGAAATTTTCAGCAATCCAGTCGACAATGCAGAACTGCTATTAAAAAGTTTTCACTGGCTTATTATTTCAGAAGTGAAACACTGACCTTTTTTTCCTAGTGTACCTGGTACAACCATTTATCATGGCTAAAAGTACAGCCATGGAATTGAGCTAATTTGCAGGCCTGAAAGGGCACTGAAAGCCATAGTCATGGGTGTTCCATCAATATCTATCGAACTAGTAAGACTGGTTCCCTAAAAGTTGTTTTAATTGTGTTTTTTACACTCTACCTATGACTTGTGATTGTGACTTTTTCACAGCAGTCAGTAATGGTAACCAGGTACCAGTATTTCTTCTAATCTCAAATTCATGGAGATTGAAGTTCATGTAGTGTATTGGAACTTTGAATTGTTTCTGTGTCTTTGATATCCTTCACTCTTCTTTGCTCCAGACAGAGTTGTACCTTAAACAATAGACTTCAGTGATGCTTCCAAACAAAGAAGATGTACAACAATGGATGGTAGACAATTCTTAGAACAAATAGGTATGTGATTTCAAAAGTGCAGCACTGGCACTGAAATAAAGCTCATATGGCAGGAGAGGATTTGGAAGGATGAGGAATTTAAAAAGAAAGCACAGGAAAAAGTGGGAAGAATGCTGTTGCAATTGCTAGGATTACAATCCATTTCATCATATAATATGGTATATTTGAAATGTTGAATGAAATATCAATTTTCTCTGGAAAGCTAATATTCTCTTTCAGTCAAATCACAATGAAATATTTTAAAAAATACTCATAATAAATACTCATAAATAGTATAAAATTTCCTAGTGATATTGTTAAAATATTAGTTTGGCTTCAGTGTATTTGTGGTAGAAATGAATTAATTTTTCTAAATCAGTTTTACAGAATGGATTTAATAATATTGTCTTCTATACATATTGCGAGTGTTCTGGTTGCTAGGTGGTAAGGAATTGCACTGCCAACTCAATATTTCATTTATTTCTGGATGCATTTCAAAGACAAGCAGCTCAAATATATCAGTTATTCTGACTCATTTCCTACTTGATGACTATCACAACATACTTGGGAGAGGATTAAACAAGATAGTTCCTGTCATAATATATATTAGCTATTTTACTATTACTATCATCATCTTTATTTACTTAGTATCTGTTTGCTGTGTACCTACTACATGATGGTTATGTTGTTAGGTGCCATCAGGTCTAATATGACTCACAGTAACCCTACGAACAAAAGAATTGGATGCTGTGCCATCCTCACACTTTCTGACACACAAAAGTGTCAGTCACTGTGTCAGTCCACCTGGTTGAGGGTCTTTCTCTCCTTTATTGATCCTCCACCCTTCTCAGCATCGTGCCCATCTCCAAGTAATAGACCTTCCTGAGCAACATCCCCAAAGCACATAAGATGAAGTCTCATAATTCTTGCCTCTGAAGAACACTCTGGCTGTACCCTCTCCAAGACATACCTGTTTGTTCATTTGGCTGTCCATGGGATGTTCAGTGCTCTTCTCCAACAGCACAACTCAAAGGCATCAATTCTTCTTCTGTCATCCTTATTCATATTCTAGCTCTAAGAGGCATAGAAAGTGATTGGAAAACTTATGGCCTGAATCAGACATATCTTAGTCCTCAAACTGTCTCATTACTTCTCCATAATTTGGAGAACGGCCTAACTGCAGATTTTCCCAGTGCAATGCGCCTTATTGTTTCCTAACTGGTGATGTCAAGGGTGTTAATTGTGGAATCAAGAAAGACGAAGTTGATAGTTTCAATTTCCTCTCCATCCATAATGATGTTTCCTATCTGTCTAGTGGTAAGAATCTTTGTTTTCTTGACATTGATGTAATCCATACTGAAGGCTGCATTCCTGGAAATTTTCCAAGTGCTTCAAGTCCTCTTCACTTTCAGCAATCAAGGTTGTGTAATCTGCATACCACAGGTTATTTATGAGTCTCCCTCCAATCCTGATGCCATATTCCTTTTCGTAGAGTCCAGCTTTTCGAATAATTTGTTCAGTATACATATTAAATAAATACGGAGAAAGAATACAACGCTGACACACTCCCTTCTCAATTTTAAATCATACACTGTTCTGTTCCCCTTCTATGTTCTCACAACAGCCTCTTGGTCCATATACAGGTTCTGCATGAGCACAATTAAGCATTCTGAAGTTCCCAATCTTCTCAATGTCAACCACAACTTGTTACGATTCACACAGCCAAATACCTTTGCATAGTCAATACACAAATATTATTCTTCTGGTATTCTTTATTTTCAGCCAGGATTCCTCTGACATCAGCAATGATATCCATGATTCCATGACCTCTTCTAAATTCTACTTGAAAGTCTGGCTGTTTCCTATCTATGTACTGTTCTAGCCATTTTAAACTGATCTTCAGCAGTATTTTGCTTGCTTGTGATATTAATGTTTATGCTCAATAGTTTCCACATTCAGCTGGATTACCTTTCTTGGAAATAGGAGCAAATGTTTATCTCTTCCAATTCGTTGGTCTGAGAGCTGTTCTCCAAATTTTTTTGGCATAGAAGTGTGAGCACATGCAAGACTGCATTTGTTAATTGAAACAATTCAATTGGTATCCCATTGATTTCTGGGGTCTCATATTTTTCATCTGCAGCTTCCACTTCTTCCTTCATTACCATTGGCTCCTGTTCATATGGTACTTTCTAAAATTTTCCCGTGTCAATCAATTATTTCTGGTACAATGATTCTGTGTATTCCCTTCATCTTCTTTTGATGCTTTCTGGGTCATTCAATATATTTCCCATAGCATCTTTCAATATTGTGACACAAGGCTTAAATTTTTCAGTTATTTCAGCTTGAGAAAAGCAGAGCAAGTTCTTCCTCATTTACTCTCCTATTCTAGCTTTCTGCACATTCCATTATAATACTTTGCTTTGTCCTTCCAATCTGCCCTTTGAAATCTGTTCAGCTGTTTTACTTTGGCATGTTTTCTTTTTGTTTTGGCTTCTAGATGTTCCAGTGCAATTTTTAGATTCTCTTCTGATGTTAATTTCAATTTTTTTTCTTTCTCTTTTTATAATGACCTTTTGCTTTCTTAATGGATAATATTTTTTATATCATCCCACAACTCATCCAGTCTTTGATCATTGATGTTTAATGTCTCAAACCTAGGATGATCTTCAAATTCAGATGGAATTGACTGAAGACCATATCTTGGTTCCTGTGGACTTATTTTCATTTTCTTTGGCTTCAATTTGAGCTCATATATGAGTAAATGACAATCTGACCTAAAGTCTGCTGCTGGCCTAGGTTTGATTATCAATTTTGAGCTTCTCCAACAATTTCTCCCATAAATATAGTCAATCTGATTCATATGCAGCCCATCAGATGATATCCATATGTAAAGTCATTGTTTGTGTCTTTTTAAAAAGTTATTTGCAATGAAATAATTGTAAATACAAAATTTTATCATTATATTTGTAGCCTTATTTCTATTACCAAGCCCATACATATTTTCCAACTATTATTCCTTCTTCACTGTTTTCCACTTTTGAATTCTAGTCAGCAGTTATCATTAATACGTCTTGTATGCTTGGTCAATTTCGGACTGCAAGATTTGGTAAAAATTAATCAATTTCTTCCTCTTTAGCTCCAGGTGTAGGAAGATATATGTGAATATTAATCATGTTAATGAGTCTTCCTGGTATGCATATGGTTATTATTTTATCACTCACAATATTGTATTTCAGGATGTAACTTGAAATTGACTTTTTGACTGTAAGTGCAACACCATTCTTCTTCTGTTTTTCATCCTCAGCATAGTATACCAAATGATTATCTGATTCAAAGTGGCCAAAACTGGTCTATCTCATCTCAGTAACTTAGTATATTGATAGTCACGTGTTCCATTTCATTTTTAATAGTTTCAAGTTTTCCAACATTCAAGCTATGTACATTCCATGTTCCAGTTATTAAATGATGTTTATTATCACTTTTCCTCATTTCAAAAGACTTCCAATCTGGACTCTACTACTATACTACTATAATTATCCTCCTTCATCTAGTTTTCATAGGGTTTTCAAAAACCCGTTACTTAAGAAGTAGATGATTATTCCTGAGCCCTAGTCTATATTATTCAGGGAGCTCCACCAAAACCTGTCCACCATGGGTAATGGTAGGTATTGAAAACTTTATGGTGAATAAGACAACCATTTCGAAGCAGGAGTACCATCCACTTTCTAAACAACATGCCTCTGGAAACTCTATGAACTTTAAGAAATGATCATAGTTGTAGAAATGTCTTTGTTCATAGGGTCATTAAGAGTCATGCTTAACTCAATGACAATCAACAACAAAAAGATATCCATGATGTATTATTTGAGTTGCTGTATCCTTTATGCCAGTTCATATGTAAAATGGTTAAAAGAAGGAATCTCTGATTCTTAGAAAATGAATTTGAGCTCTAACTTTTGTAAAATATACTATTAGAGAATTCATATCCCTAGATTTCTTTACTCATTTCAAAATTAGATAAAAAGACTTTATGCTTCACAAGATAGTGTGAGAATCAAATAAGAAGGATAAAAAGCTATTATTGGTATAATTAGTAGTTATACTTTCCTGAAGAGGATAAATGGAATTATTACTTCTTCTCTCCTTCCTCCAATATCTTGTTGCCTATTCAATCCAGCTATTTTCTTTTTAAACACTCGTTCCAGATGCTCTCCCTTCTGTTATCTCTAGTCACAATCCCCCACTGTCCTACAGAATAAATCAGTGAAGACTTCAGTTGCTATTTTTCTCTGGGCTTTTCCTAACTGCTCATCCAATTCAATGAAAGCTAATAAAGTAAAGCACCATTTTGCAAAGAACTAATTTAGTTAATATATAAAACATACTGATATGTCAACAATTTGTTTCTTTCGAGCCTTTCTTTATAGAGCTTTTAGTGTTTCTTACTGATGTGATAATTTTATGTTATTTGGACGAGCCAGTCTTTAAAAAAAGACATCATACTGAGAAGGGTGAAGGGTCAAAGAGAGGAAGATTATTAGCAAGATAGAATATTTGACTTTAATAGTGAACTTGAGCATATCAGAGATCATGAGGATGGTGCAGGAGGGGACAAATTTCAAGTAAAAAAATTTTCAAGTATTTTGGGTAAATCTAGAAACTGGTTATTGGTAAAACTCACTATTCTGTGTGGATGGATCAGGTGTGAGCCATTGAATTTTAGAGTTTTACCAGTGGGAAATGGAGTGAAGACAAGCTATAACTGGTCTAGGAAGAGATAAACTAACTTCCCTAGGAACACAACTATCCACCCAGTCCCCCAGTATTTCATCCCTTCCTTGAAAACAAAGCAATACAACCAAAAGTCCATTAACTGAGGATTATAAACCACATATATATTCTCCACACTTGATGAATATGACTCCTGTCATATTTAACACTTTAATTCTTACTTCCATCAAGAAACCAACACTTCAGTCAAGAAAGCAGTCTATAAAGGACAGAGGATTATGTATTTTGGGGATTAAATGTAAGATAAGCTTGACACCAGAAGTCAGGGAATCAAAAGATGAATTGCATCACAAAAATCTGCTGTAAGGGACCTCTCCAGAGTCAGAGTGCTGAAAAGCAAGAATGTCAATCTAGAGACTAAGGGGCACTTGATACAGGCCATGGTCTTTGCAATTATTTGTTATGCATCAGAGAACTTGACAATGACTAAGGATGATAGAAGAAGAATAGATGCCTTTGAATTGTGGTGCTGGAGAAGAACATTGAACATACTATGGACTGCCAAGAGAACTAACATGTCTGTACTAGAGAGGGTGAGACCACATTGCTTCTTGTAGGCAAAGATTTTGAAACTTTGCAGTCTCATATACTTTGGACATGTAGCTAGGAGGAACCAATCTTTGGAGAATGATATTATGATTAGAAGGGTCAAGGCACATTGTAGAAGAGGAAAATGCTTTATTAGATAGATTGAGACAGTAACTGAAGTAATGAGAGTAGATGTGTCAGAGACAGTGAGATTTGCTCAGGATGGAGCAGGGTTCAGTGCTATTATTGTGCATAGGGTCGTTGTAAGTTGTAGTCGACTTGATGACGCATAACAGCAAAAAAATGCATATTTCTCTTTTTATTGCAGACATTTTACAGATAAAGCTAAAAGATTGTACAAGTTTTGAGAATGGATTTTGGGGATCTTAGTATAAAAATTGGGACATTTAAATGACCTTGTTGTGCACATGGTAATATTGCAGCAGGTCTAATAAGCAGACACAACTTTCTAAAGAGGATAAGGGACAATGGGAATAGAAATAAGTTGTTGGGATTTTTTGTTGTTGTTAAGTGCTGTCGGGTAGCTTGAGACAGTACATATTAATTTTTTTACTATTGAGATCAGTGTATAGCAACCTCAATGCTGGATAGGCAGAGTTGGAGGGAATGATGCTTATACAAATTTATTGTAGATTTAGAGCTGTGTGATCCTTAAAGTACTTGTTAGACACAACCAAGGACATCCTCTGTCAATCTCAGGATATTAGTGGCTAAGTACACATAATTGGGTGGTTACAAGGACATGATCACAAGAAGAAGGCTTAGAGGTATTAGGACAGTGACATCAGGACCACGACTCTTGTTGGAGAAATTTTGGGTTATGGAAATGGAGAAAGTTTCTCACTGACTCTCATGAAGGTTAACAGATGTGGACAAGAAACACTGCATTTTTCATAATGAAACATCATCTCCTCAGGACTGCTTACCAAAAAACCTGCACATCTCAATTCAAGCTTCCTCAAGATGGAAGCACCTCCTAACTGAAGTTGTTGTTGTTATATGTCATTGTGTAGAAACAGAATCATTGCTGACCCCGTTGGATGAGATTGCTCTTCTTTCTCCCGTGGAGGATCTAGTAGAGCTGCAGAGAAGTTCTATAAGTAGTTTTCCTTTTCTGAGCTCCTATCCTCCCTGCCTATTTTTTCAAGTGGCCTCCTAATAGTTTGTGTACTATGAAGTTTTAACTTCAGGCTTTTTCTCTAATCAATTTTGCTCAGTCTCCTTTAAGACATAGGCCTCTGTACTTGAACATAAGAGGGAAGAGATAATACACAAATCAGGACTTGAAGAATTTTGACAAGATGTGTCTATGCTTGAGTGGCCTCAACTCTTTTATCTATGGGACTTTCCTGGCTTTCTAGCCTAGATCATTTTACTGAGCCTTGAACATGCAAACTAACTGCTTACTTGATCTATGTGTCCTCTAAAGGGACCATAGAAACCTCAACTCAAAGTCTTAGTTACTTATTACTGATTTAATAAAAATAGCAGACAAGTGAGTAGCTTTAAAGGATAGAAATTAATTTTCTTACAATTCAGGGAGGCTAGAAGTCCAAATTTAGGGCATTGATCTAAGGAATCAGGAACTCTGGTTAGCAAAACAGTTATAGCACTCAAGTGCTAACCAGAGGTTTGTAGCTCAAATCCACAGATTTCTATGGAAGAAAAATGTGACAGTAAAATATTCATTAAAGATTCATAGCCTTGGAAAATCTATAGGACAATTCTATTCTGTATTAAAGAATTCTGTTATGGCTTTGTCTTATAATCCCTCAGTTCCTTGCAAGTGGCTTGTACTTTCTTGGGACTATGCTGTTCAATGTAACTAAGAAAGGATTATGTTTAGGATATATCATATACTGATATGACATAATAGTATAACCAAAAAAACCCCTGTATTTTCAAACTATACTCATAGGTTAAGATTCTGACATTTTGGTGACAGAGAGGTGAAGAGACACAATTAAATATGTAACACTCATAACTTCTCAAAATGAGTTATTACATTCCTCAAGTAGCGAGCTTTCCTGTGGACACTCCCCCTCCTAGGCAGGATATTAGTGATTTTGGTCAAGAGCACATTAGAATTAGATACTGTGAGGTTAGAGTCATTAGTCTGACTGTTCTGTACTTGTGGTTCCTCTGACAGGGAATTTCTAGTGGCTTAGAAACTGAACCCCAAGGAAAACTTTCCAGGTGTATTTTCAGTCCTTTGTGCACAAATGTAGCTAAACCTTTGTCTTAAATGCATTACTTCCTGCCCCTTGACTTGAACTTATGCCCCAAACACTTGGAATGGCAAAGCAGAGACTCAGACTAAACGAGAGTCATTGTTTTCTAAAAGCTGGATGGAGACAAAAGGTCCACCTGTAAAAGTCTAGTATATAAGTGTTTTATTTAACATTTCTGCTTTTCCTCTATATAAAATTCTCCAAAGCTACCACAATGCCCACCTGATTCAATAATGTTTGCTTTGTGAGCCAAGAATAGGGGTCAGGAAATTTTCCCCACTAGCCATCATCCACTATACATCTTCATCTCTCGGGAAGGCCCCATGTGATGTGACATCTGATGTCATTTTTTCTTATTCTGCATTTGTAATTATGTTACTCTAACCCAGGGGTCAGTACTTGGTGATGTGTCAGTTATAGTTCTATGAGACTTATAAGCAGTGAATCCCATTACATATATACCCTAAGAATAGATAGATAATTTGCATTCAGAAAATGGTATAGATGTAGTGTACTTAGTAACCAAAAATGTGGTGGTTTGAACCCATGCAGAAGAACTGTGGGAAATGGTATGGTGACTAACTCAGGATAAATACTGCATAAGACTATTATTGTAAAAATAAAAGGATAAGTAGTAAAATGTGTATAGGGATTCAGTGGGGGAAGGGACAGGGTGAAGATGGGAAGGGAGAGAAAATCATAATCGCACAGTTTGGTTGGTGGAGAGAGAGGGTAAAGGAAATAGTAAAGATACAGCAGGGATCTGGAAAGAAGAGGTGATAATGGGCATTGTTTAACAGTGATTAGTTTTAGAAAACACAATGAATGGGAATGATTGAATGAAACACAATGTAAATGAAAGATAGTATGAAAAATAATGTATATAAATGTATACAAACCAATATAACATTTTTTTAAGTTATAACTATGAGTCAGTTCTACTCTGACACATATAAACTTTATTGAAACTGGTTTTCATTTGGTTTCCTAGAGAAGGGGACCACAATTTTCCTGGAGCTGAAATTGAAGCACTTGGCCTTCACACACACAAATGTGAAAGAAAGAGACTATGGTTCAGGTATTTTACACTCCAGACCTTGAAATCTCCTGGAATGCACAACCTGGAAAGGGTAACATTGATTAAAGGAACCTCTATAGATTAAATCCCTGTATGCATAAAAAAAAACCCCTTCTTCCAATTGAGTGAAAAGAAAGCCTACTGACTGGGAAGAAAACATTTGGCAATGCCATCTAAGACAAGGGCCTATTATAAAAAATTTATAGAATCCTACAGAGCCTTCACAAGAAAAAAGGCTGATAACCAAATTACAAAATGGACAAAGGACATGGAAAGACTTTTCACAGAGGAAGACATTCAGATGCCAACGGACACATGGAGAATAGCTCAAAATCACTGGCAATTAAGAGAGATGTCAATCAAAACCACAATTAAATACCATCTCACCCCAGTAGCAGTGGAAAAGTTTAACAAAACAGCAAGAAATAAATGTTGGAGAGAATATTTGGAGATTGCAACTCTTGTACACTGTTTGTAGAATTGTAAAATGGTTCACCCACTCTGGAAGGCACTTTGGAGTTTCCTTTAAAAGCTGAGCATAGAAATTCCATATGATCCAGCTATTACATTGCTAGAAATAGACCCTGAGGAAAATAGAACTGAGACAGAAACATAAATTAATGCACCAGTGTTCATAGAAACATTATTCACAATAACAAGAAAGTGGAAACAACCAACATATTCATTAACAAATGAGTGGATTGAGAAATTGTGGTGCATTCACACTATGGAATACTATGCAGCGCTCAATATAACATGGGAGAGGCTAGAGAGCATTATGCTGAATGAATTAACTCAGTCTCATCAGGACAAATAGTGCAAAGGACCACTATTGTAAAAATAGAAAGATTATTAGTAAGATGTGTACCACAGGCCAAATGGGGAAGAGAGAGGAGGGAACTGGAGTCGGGGGTGAGGGGAAGAAGGAAATCTCAAGGTAGTCGAGTTTTGTGGGGAGAATGGATGACAGAATTAGAAAAGAGCCAATGGGGATCTGAAAAGATGGGGTAATTACAGGAATGGATAAATGGTGATTAATTTTATAAAACACAGTGTATGGGAATGATAACATAAAACACAGTGTGAATGGAGGCATGCGTGAAACAATGTATAAGACATTTGTATGTAAACCAATATAAAGTAAAATAATTATAGTAAGTTGGCCAAAGGGAATATTCCTAAGACATATGTGAGAAAGTAACATGCTCTTTTTATTAATTGCCTGCTCCAATCCCATCTGTGAAATTAAGCTACTGTACTTGTTTTAGGACTATGAAAATTGAGGGCTCTCAGACAGTAACCTAAGATTTTCAAGGAGTAGTCTAGGGTCTGTGCATTACTTGTAATCATTGTGAATATTTATTTACTGTGCTAAGCCCTGTTAAGTGAGCTCTGGTGATTTAGTGGTAATAAACTGTGCTGCAATCTCAAAGGTGAACGGTTTAAATCCACCAGTTGCTCTGTGTGAGAAAGATGGACAGTCTCTTTTCAGGCAATTGATTGACTCTCAAAACCCTTTGTAAGGCAGCTACGGTTCTGTTCTGACTCAATGGTATAGAACAACAATAACAATAGGCCCTGCCAAAGGGATGCACAGCTATAAATTCATGTATACATACCACAACAGGCAGCCTTTCTCTGACTATGTTGCAGATGAGGAAACTGAAGCACAAGGAGGTTAGATTATCTTCTCACATGTACCGATCAGGTAGCAGTGGAGCCAGAACCTACAAAATGTCGACGTTCAAGCCTACTAACAACTACAGTTATGCTTGGTTTCCTCTATATAGGAGAAAAATGGAAAATGTCAACTTAAGTGTTTAAAAATACACATTCCCTGCTAGATTAGACTCTTCTGGCTTGGTCAGGATCTAAAAGTGTGTGTGGATGATTTGTGTACCAAGGCAGGTGCCACCGTACCTCCAACTGCATCTGGATTCTAGGTCTGAGCCAGCTGTACTTTTCCACTCTCAGCTAGTGCCCTGCAACATGATGGTACTGGTCATGCTCTCGATGCCCTGCTTTCTCTGCTTCCCTGAAGATGTGGTTGAGGCTATAAGATTTAGTAGGTAATAAGTCTCCGAGTCATGGACATTACCCAGCTTCTAACTACAACTAATACATGCACAAACCTTTAAAATCACAGAATTCTTTCTATTTACAAAGGCCCAATCAATCCTTCCTATTCCATAAATAAAAAAGGAAAATTACATCATGCAGAGAAAGGTGGAGAGAAAAACCCCAACAAGATGGAGTGTCAGAGTGAATCTAACAAAGGGCTTGCACACATTAGAGACTGTGAGAATGGTGCAGAATAGGGCAAGGTTCAGATCGTCTGTTCACATGGTTATGATGTGTTAGACTACCAATGGATTGAACAAATATATCTTGGAGAAAAAGCAACCAGAGAGGTCATTGAAGGCAAAGATGTTAAAACTTTGTCTCACATATTTTAGGCATGTTAAAAGGGGTAGGTCCTCAGAAAAGGATGTAATTTTTGGAAAGGTGGAGAGTCAGCAAAAGAGAAGAAGACCCTCAATGAGATAGATTAATACCTAGTAAAATGACTGTAACAATTGTTGTTGTTGTTGTTTGGGCCATCAAGTTGTAGATGACTCATAGTAACCCTATGAACAAAGATTTGGCGAGCTCTGGTGGCCTAGTGGCAAGAAGCTGCACTGCAATCTCAGAGGTGCATGATTCGAATCCACCAGATGCTCTGCTGGAGAACGAGGAACAATCTCCTCCTGCACCAGTCAGATCTGATTTGACGGTACACACAAAAAAATAATGAAATAAAAGAGAACAAAGACTTGGACACTGGTATAACTTTCATCGTTTCTCCAAGTTTATAGGGTTTTGGCAGTCAAGCTATTTCAGAAGTGGATCAAGTATATTAGAGATGATAAGGATAGGAAAAGACTGGGCAAAATTCAGAACTGTTGTTCATAGGGTTGTTATAAGTTACACACTACTTGATGGCACTTAAGAAGGAGAAGAAGAATGAAACATTCTAGGTGTGGATGTTCTACAATTTTTATCATGACTGTGGGAGGAATCTGTGGTGAGGCTGGTTAAAGTAGTACCTAAGTGGGGGTAAAGAATGGAAACCAATGGCTTTATTTGCACCATGAAGAGCAGTAAAAAGAAAAACTGCCTGGAGGACATAAGGAAATCAGCAAAATAATTTTACAGTTTAAAAGGTTAAAGCCTACCTGGCTTTCTGGCATATTACCATGGATTAAGGGGAATTTAACAAAGTGATTTCCCTTCTCTCATGAATATTATAAGCACTTGTCAGAATGGAACAAGGGAATGCTCTGTGGGTTAAAATTAGGAAAGATGTGTGTCAGTGTTGCACCTTTTCTCCATATGTTCTCAATTTATATGCTGAGGACACCATTAGAGAAGGTGGATTATATAAAGAACAATGAGGCATCAGTCCATTGTTATTAAACTAGAACAATTTTACTCGAAGAAAGTGAAAAAGACTTGAAGTATTTATCTTGGAAGATCAAAGATGACAACTATTCTCACCACTGAAAATTGGCAAAATCATGATAGATGAAGAAAAAGATTAGAGTTGGTTTTGGACCCACAATCCACAACTTTGTTAGCCATAGACAATAAATCAAAAGACATGTTAAATTGTGGAAATCTGCTCATGCTGTTGTTAAGTGCAGTCAAGTAGCTTGCAACTCTATGTACAACAGCTCTGAATCCTCTTCTATCCTGTGCCAATCTCATCATTGCCAACAAACTCATCCTCATTACCTCAGTCACTAAGTTAATCCATCTCATCCATGGTCTTCCTCTCTTGAACTGTCTCTCCACCTTCCAAAGCATGATGCCCCTCTCCAAGGACTGGTCCCTCCCTCCTACAACATGCCCAAGGTGTGTCAGATGGAGCTTCAGAATCCTTGCCTCCAGAAGCAGCCTTGTCTCACCCTCTCTTGGATGAACCTGTTTATTCTTCTAGCAATTCGTGGTATAGTGAATACTCTTCTCCAGCATCACAACTCCAAGGCATCAATTCTCCTTCTGTCATCCCTAGTCATTGTCCAGCCTCCTGAAGCATAGGAAGTAATTGTGAAGGCCATGGCCTGGATCAGACACACCTTAGTCTCTAGACTGACATTATTGCTCTTCAGTACTCTGGAGAGGTCCTTGACAGCAGATTTTCCTAATGCAATTTATCTTTTGATTTTCTGGCTGCTGGTACCAAGAGTGTTGATTGTGGAGCCAAGCAATTAATCTCTTCACTATCTATCATGATGCTACTAATTGGCCCAGTGGTAAAAATCTTTGTTTTCTTGATGCTATGCTTGAATCCATATTGGAGGCTGAAGTCCTTGACTTTCTGCAGCAAATGCCTCAGGTTCTCCTCAGTTTTAGCAAGCAAGATGTATCATCTGCATAACACAAATTGTTGATGAGTCTTCTTCCAATCCTGATGCCACATTTCCCCTCATAGAGCCCCACCCTCTCAGATGATCTGTTCCACACAGAGATTGAAAATTTCAGATCTGTTGTTGGTAGACCTGAAGGCACTAAAAACAGCATACTTCTGAAGGTTGGACAATAAGTATGACAGAAGAATTGATGTCTTTGAATTGTGTGAGCAAAGAGTATTGAGTATGCCATGGACTGCCAAAAAAAACCCCAAAGTAATCTATCTTGAAGGAAATAGACCCAGAATACTTCTTAAAGGCAATGATGGTGAAACTTCATCTCATATGTTTTGATCATGTAGTCAGGAGAAGTCTATCCTGTGGGGTGGGAGTGTGAAAAACCCATTATGTTGGGAAAGGTAGAGGGTCAGTGAAAGAGAGGAAAATCCTCTAGGAGATGAGTTGATAAAGTGATCACAGTGGGTTTAAGCATGATGGAGATCATGAGGAAGAGACAGGATAGGGCAAGGTCAGATCTGATGTTCACAGAGTTTCTATGATTGGTAGTTGATTTCACAGGCCCTAACAACAGCTACAACAACAGATAGAAAAATTATATTTGCTTCTTGGCATGTGAATTTTTAATAAAAGGAAACCTGGAGCTCTTTGTCAATATGTTAGTTTCAGGATATGGACTTCTGAAGAATGAGCAGCATATGCCTTGTAATAGACAAACTATACATAATCTTGCCAAATGAATAAACATACTTATGAATAAGGAGCATAGAAGTCAGAAAAATAATTATAACTCTTTCTAAGAAGAAAGCTTTATTTGGTTTTCTTTGATTAGGTTGTATGTGGAAGGTATGGGATACAATACGGTATAATACAGTAGAGGGGAATAGGTTTTAGAAAAAACTTAAAATCATTAGCCTCTCTGATTATTTCTTTCTTCATTTAAAAGTAAATCGTCAATCACTACTTTAAAAGTGTTACTAAAATAATTAAGACATCTGAGACTGTAATGTTACAACAGATCTGAAACTTGCCCTGATCAGTGCAAGCCTCAACATCTGTGATATACTTGATCCCATTATTATAGTCACTTGTTCATCTCACTGAAGGTCTTTCTATCTTTTACTCACCCTCCACCTTTCTAAACATGACGTCCTTACCAGTCTTCCAATATGCCTATAATATGTGAAACAAAGTTTCACCATTCTTGCCTCTAAATAGCTGTCAGTTTGCATTTTCTTCTTAACATAACTGTTTATTTTTTGATAGTCCATGAGGTATTTCAGTATTCTAAAACACTACAGCTCAAAGGCATCAATTCTTCTGTTACTCTTTTTCATTTTCCAACTTTCAGATGCATAACAAGTAATTGAAAAGGCCACGGCTTGCATCAGATGCACTTTAGTTTGTAAACTGACATCATTGCTCCTAATACCTTGAAGAGGTAGTTGTCAGCATATTTACCCAATGCAATATCTTTTAATGCCTTAACTTCTGGTCTCTCAAGTTTTGATTGTGGATCCAGGCAAGATGAAATAATTGATGACTACAATCTTTTTTTGTATCTATTATGCTGTTTCTTTCTGTGTTGGTATGGGTAGGTTCTGGGTTGTACTTGGCTGGCTTGAAGCCTCTTGCTGGGAACCAATGAGAACCAGAAGCATGGGCCTGTGGCCTTTTAAAATTTGTGTGGCTTTGGAAGCTGTGGTTGTCAGTACTTTTCTGTCATTTCTTTGTATTGAGGTAACTTTGGATTGTTGTAATACTGAACGTTGAGCCATTGGTCTGTCAAGTGTCATAATGGTTTTACATAGTTGATAATACCTGATTAGCTAACAGATTAAAACAGGATTGGAATCAGGAGTCGCATCCACTTCCTAAACATGCCTTTGGAAATGCTATAAACTTAGAGAAAGGATAACATTTACAGAACAAGATGAAAGACTTTTGTTTACGGAGTCAATACTACATAGCACTTAACAAGAACAACAACAACAATTTATATTGCCAAGGCCTTGTCTTCCATTTTGGACTTTCATTGGCTCAACTCTGTATGATGGTGCTCTTGTTTCGGTTGAGGATTTGTGTAAATTGTTTCCTTGTCCAAGCCTCTTTTTTAGAGTCAACAAAACCTCCAAAAGGACATTTACATTTAAGGCAAGCCCTTGTCTCCATTTTGGAAACTGAGTGAAGTGACTGGACTCTCTAAAATGGGCTTTTTGTTTTGGTTGAGGGTCATTGTGGAATGTTTTTTGGTTTTGGGGTTTTTTTTAAAGAAATATTATAATTAAAGCCTCTTGTTTAGAGTCAACAATACCTTCTGGAGGACCCTTGTATTTAGTAAGTCTGGTCTGAGGGATTATCTTTTAATCCTTTGCTGCTGTATTTTGGAGGAATATTCTTCTAAGTCGTGCATCACTCTTCTGTCAATTTGCTGTGCTGAGGCAATCTGGGTTTGCTGTGATGCTGAACTTTTCACCATTTGGTGAGAAGTCATAAAGGTGTATAGTACTAAGTGGATTTTAAGACAAGTTGGGAAGCAGAAGTGGCATCTACTTCCTTAACCACATGACTCTGGAAACTCTATGAACTTGGAGAAATGATATTCAGAAAGGTCTCTGGTCTTTTGTTCATGGAGTGGCTATGAGTCGTGTGTGACTCGACAGCAATCAGTAACACCAACATGAAATCTACACCTAAATCAAGAAGCTGTTATCCAAACAGAGCAAGGGAATATACAATGGATTAAAAGAAAGGAAGATGTGCATTAAGACTGCATCCTTATGTGTATTCATATGCTGAACAAATCATTCAAGAAGTTAAACTATATAAAGAAACATGTGGCATCAGAATAGGAGGAGATTGGGGAAGCAGCAGAATGCTCCCAGATGGGTGTTTTTGGGTGATAAGAGCCAATGAGAATGAGTAATTATGGAAGAATGCAGAATGATGGAGCTAATGGAGTGTGAACCATTCCTTGATTCTTAAATTTGGTAGGGCCTGAAGTCTGCAGTCCCTCCAGCCTGATTTTAATGGTAACTCATGATTGCTGTGATGCTGAACACTGTGACACTGATGGATAAATGTAATAATGTTTACCCACGGTGGACAGTGTTTGGTGGAACTCCCTGATTAAAACAAGCTTGGAAGCAGGAGTGGTATCCACTTCCAAAATAGCTTACCTCTGGAAACTCTATGAACTTGGAGAAACAATTAAAATTATACAAGTGTTCTGGTCTTTTGTTCACAGGGTTGCTATGAGCCATCTATGACTCGATGGCACTTAACAACAACAACAACAATATATACATATACGTATACACATATACATATATTTATATACTATGGGTTTTCTATCTATTCATTTGCTGATGAGTACTTGGGTTGCTTGTATTTCTTTACTATTAATTGTTGTTGTTGTTGTGGTTATGTGCCGTCGAGTCGCTTGCGACTCATAGCGACCCTATGTACAATAGCCCTAAACTCTGCCCTGTCCTGTGCCAATCACACTGTCTCTGACATTCCCATCCTGATTATCCCAGTCACTGAATCAATCCACCTCATAGAGGGCCTTCCCCTCCTGTGCTGTCC
>NW_006400211.1:155148-163029 GCF_000299155.1 Elephantulus edwardii | reverse complement strand
TATGGAATGGAAAAAAGCCCCGAATAAGCAAAGCACTCCTTAAGAATAGAAGAACGGTAGGAGGTATCTCACTCCCTGATTTCAAATCCTACTACACTGCTGTAGTGGTCAAGAATTTTATCTTTAAAAGGTCCCATTCATCAATTTTATCCTCTTTATATTGTGCAAGTCTACCTGTATTTGGCAGTCTCTTTACACCATAGACTAGGCCTTCTTAGCTTGCTCTCTATTTGCCTCTTATGATCTTCATGGATGTGGCCTTTACTCCCAGGTCTCTGATCCACCTTGAGGTGATTCTTGTGTATGGTGTGAGATGTGGATCCTGTTTTCACTTTTTGCAAGCAGCACTCCAGTTTTGCCAGCACCATTTGTTGAAGAGGTTGTCATTTACCAATTTGATAGCTTTAATTTCTTTATCGAATATAAAGAAATTAAAGCTATCAAATTGGTTGGATGGGTCTATTTCTGGGTTCTCAACTCTGTTCAGTTGGTCTATGTGCCTGTCATTGTGTGGTGCTGTTTTGATTACTACTGCTCTATAATAGGGTTTTTTTTGCCTCCCATGCCATTTTTGTTACTCGGTAGTGTTTTCCTTATTCGGGGTCTCTTGCCTTTCCAAATAATCTTGAAAATTTCCCTTTTGATCTCCATGAAAAATGAACTTGGTATCTGGATTGGGATTGCACTGAACATGTGGATTGTTTTTGGTAGGATTGTCATTTTCACAATATTAAGTTTTTCTATTAACAAACAGCACATGTTCCCATTTTTTTAAGGTTTTTATGTGTCTTGCAAAAATGTTCTTCAGTTTTCTTTGTATAGTTCTTTTATATCCCTAGTTAGGTTCACTCTCAAATATCCTAATCTGTGGTTGGCTATTGTAAATGATATTGCTTTCTTGATTTGCTTCTCTAAGTTCTTTTTGTTACTGATTTTTGGATATTGATCTTATATCCTGCCACTGTACTAAATTGGTCTACTAGCTCTAACATTTTTGGGGGATTTGGGGGTACTTTATGTACACTATCATATTATGTGTATATATCAATAGTTTAACCATCTCTTTATTGATCTGTCTTTTATTGCCTTCTCTTGTATTTCCCTAGCAAGCACTTCCAATACAATATTAAATAGAAGTGGTGACAGTGGGCATCCTTGTCTGGCCCCTTTCACAAGAAAATGCTTTTAGTCTTTCTCCACTGAGAATGATGTTAGCTCTTGTTTTGCATCTATACTTTTCACTATGCTGAGGAAATTCCCTTCTATTCGAATTTTACTGGGTGCCTTTATCAGGAAAGGGTGTTAGATTTTATAAAATACCTTTTCTGTATCCATTGCTAAGATAATATGATTGTTGCTATTTACTTTGCTAATATGGTGGATTACATTGATTGTTTTCCTTATTCTTATGAATCCCACTTGATCATGATGAATACTTTTTTGATGTGCTTTTGAATTCTGTTGTCTTTTAGCTCACATGGTTTCTGCTAAGAAATCAGAACTTAATATTATTGTTTCTTCTTTGTATCTGACTCTGGTTTTCTCATGCTGCTTTTAGAATTCTATCCTTATTTTTTAATTTGGAGAATTTGACTATGGCATGGCTTGGTGATTTTCTTTTGGGATCTAGTCTATTTTGCGTTTACTGTGATTGTTCAATGTTGATTTCCCTGTTCTTCAAAGTAACTGGGGAGTTTTCTTCTAGTACTTCTTCTACAATTTTCTCAGTGATTTCCCTGGCACTCCCCTGTTGTGAAATTCCAATCATACATATGTTATTCCTTTTGATGGTATTCGACATGATTCTAATGTTGTTGTGTGGTTTGTGTGTGTGTTTTGTTTGGTTTGGGTTTTGTTTTCTCATTTTCTTTCCTTCTCATCTCTGATTTTTTCTTTTAGTATGTTTTCGGTGAGACTCTTCTCTTCCAGCTCACTGATTCTCTGTTCCATTTCTTCAGTACTACTTTTTTATCCTACCAGCATGTTAGACACTTCTGCCATTTTGGTCTTAATATTTTGGATTGTATTTTTCATGCTTTTCTGTTATTTCCAGTACTATATTACTGTATCCTCTCTGTCTTGTAATGATTTTTTGAAGTTCATGTTCTTCTTTATCTATACTAAACAGTTCTTCCTTCCATTTTTTGCATTTTATCCCCTAGGTATTCAAGTTGTTCCTTATCAATATATTTCTTCTGGAATGTTATCTCTGGACTATTTTCTTTCTTAATTGTTTCTTCCATCATTTGCATCTTCTTCTGTGGCTCTTCAAATAACTCTACATCAACATATTTCTTCTGGTTCTTTTTATCTGGTGTTTTCATTGCATCTGCTTTTTTTAGGAGAAGACTTATTTAATTTTTTTCATCATGACTGAGGCCATCTGCTTTTCTCTTGATATTATAAGAATGTTTTCTTATTAAGCACTATGTTGTTGTAACTACATAGAGACCCAGAGCATGGCAATGTTTTGTGAAGGACCTGTATATTTGTATTCCCTTCTTGGCCTGATGGTGGCAGGGCCAAGGGCCTAACAGCAGTTATTCCCCTAAAGTATCTGAATGGGAAACCAAGAAGCCTGTTGTTCCCTTCCACAACTAGCATCTCAATCTCACTCAAGCTGTCCTGCTCACTTCTGCTTGAGTTCAAAGGTTGTAGCTACACAGCAGTGTTTCCCTCAAAATACTGTGAGTGCAACACCTCTTCCTGTTGTGCAGCCTCATAATTGTTTCTGTTTGCATCTTTTTGAGAAGTTTGTTTGCCATTTCAGTTTCTTCTTTGGTAAAGTGTCTATTCACTTTCTGAGCCCATTTTGTGATTTGATTTTTTTAACTTTTCCTTGCTGAGTTGCTGAAGTATTCTACAAATTTTAGATATGAGCTCCTTATCAGGTTTGGCATTACCAAATATTTTGTCCCTGTCTGTGGCTTTTCTTTATACCCTGTTCTATAAGTTTTTTGATGTGATTTTGGGATTTGATTCTTAGAAAGCCCCAATCATCTATTTTATTCTTTCTTTGTTCTAAGTTTTTCAAAATGTTTGGAAGACTGTTCATATTTTGAATTAGGGCTTCTAGAATTCTTTCAAGCTTTTTTCTGATTAAATTTATAGTCCTTTATTTAACTTGTAGATCCTTGATCAACTTTGATTTGGTTTTTTATGTATGGTGTGAGGTGCGGGTCTTGCTTGAGTTTTTCTACAGATAGTTTTCCAATTTTGCCAATACTATTTGTTAAAGATACCTTTGTTTCTCCATGTAACTGATATTGTCCACTTTTCAAAAATTAGTTTCCCATAAGTCAATGAGCTGATTTCTGGGTTCTCAATTCTACTCCATTCATCTGTCTGCCATTGATCATTAATCATTGTCTGTCACTGTACCAGTACCACACTGACTTGATTATCACAGCTGGGTAGTAGGATTTGAGATCAGGGAGTGAGATGCCTCCTAGCTTGTTTCTCTCTTTTTCAGGAGTGGTTTATTTGTTTAGGATCTTTTTCTATTCCATATGAAATTGGATATTGCCTTTTCCATCTCATTGACGAATGGAATTATTATTTGTACTGGGATTGCATTGAACTTGTAGATTACCTTTGGTAGAATTGTCATTTTTACAATATTGAGCCTTCCTAGTCATGAGCATGGTATATTGGTATATTCTTCCATTTCTCCAAGTCTCTTTTTATTCTTGTAGCAATGTTCCATCATTTTCTTTGAATAAGTCTTTTGTATTTCAAGTTAGATTAACTCACAAATATTTAATTTTGCAGTTAGCTATTGTGATGGATATTACTTTTAGTTATATTTATGCGTTCTCTTTGACACTGTTGAGAAATCCATTTCTTTTTATATGTTGATATTGTATCCTGCCACTTTGCTAAATTGTTTTGGCTTTTTTAAAGTATACTATTGTAACTGTTGTTGAGCATATCATACCATGAATACTGAACATGTTGAACATTTCATGGACTGCCAAGAAAACAAAGAGATCTTTCTTGGAAAGGATGAAACCAAGTTTCTCCTTGAAAGCTACTGTTTTGAAGCTCCATTTAACATAATTTGGGCATGTGGCCAGGAGGGAACAATTTTTTGGAGCAGGACATTGTGCTTGAAAGGGTGGAGGCCAATGCAGGAGAGGAAGCCCCTGGATGAGATGGATTGATACAGTATCTCGGGCAATGGAGGTTTGTGCTTCGGAATCAATGAAACTTGCTCAGGACAGGGCAGGTTTCAGAACTGTAGTATGTACTGTCTCTATGAGTTGCAGGCAATTTAATGGCATATAGCAATAACAATATAGGTAAAAGATTAGTATGAGTGAAGAAGATTGAATGATAAAAGATGTATTAAAATTGTGGTGTTGATTAAGAGTAATGAACATATCAAGTACTACCAGAAGAATGACAAACAATTCCTGCTTTTTTCTGGTTGCTATTCGCTTGGCACATTTTTTTTCTTCCCTTTTATTTTTGGTCATTTTTTTTATGTTCACTTTTCGGGTGCATCTCTTATAGACTGCTTATTGACGTTTTTTGTTTGTTTGTTTTTTGGATTTTTTGTTTGTTTGTTTTGTTTGGGATTTTTTGGCAGTCCAATCTGCTACTCTTTTTGTCTTCACTGGTGCAGTTAAGCCATTCACATTCAGTGTTATTATTGAGAGGCGAAGTTTTATTGCTATCATTTTGTTGAATTCTTTTTGATGTTTTGCTAGTTACTTTTGTCCATCTTGTTTTCTCTGACATCTCTGTTAGAAGGACTACCTTTAGTATTTCCTACAATGCTGGTCTTACTATTACAAACTACCTCAGGTTCTGTTTTTCTGAGAATATCTTGATGTCTCCATCATATTTGATGGTCCGTTTGGTTAGGTGGTGTATTCTCAGGTGACATTTGTATAATTGGTTGATGATTGTATTCTTTTAGTGTTTGATATATGTTTGATTTATGTCTCCACTCTCTTCTTGCTTGCATGGTTTCTGCTGAGAAATCACATTTGATCTTACTTACTTTCTCTTATAAGTTACACTTTGTTTATTCCTAGCTGCTTTCAGAACCTATCCTTGTTTTTTGTTCTGGTAAATTTGACTATGATACGCCTTGATGTTGTTTTTCATTTGTGGTCTGTTCTATATGGGGGTCACTCAGCTTCTTGTGCCTTTCTCTCATTCTTTATTATGTCTGGAATGTTTTCTTCTAGTAATTCCTCTAGTCTCTCAGTTCCTTTAGTTGGTTCTTCCTGTTCTGGGATTCCAGTTGTTGTTGGTGGCGTTGTTATGTATCGTTGAGTTGCCTGAAACTCATAGTGACCCTATGTACAACATCCCTAAACCCTGCTCTATCCTGTGCCAATCTTATTGTCTCTGACACACCTACCTTAATTACCCTAGTCACTGAATCAATCCATCTCAGTCACAGTCTTCCTTTTTTCCACTGTCTCTACTCTCTTAAGCATGATGTCCCTCTCCAAGGACAGTTCCTCTTTGCAACATGTCCATATTTTGTCAAAAGAAGCTTCAGAATTCTTGCCTGAAAGGAGCAACATGGTGTCACCCTCTCTAGGATGAACCTGTTTGTTCTCTTAACAGTCCATGGTATATTTCATATTCTTATCCAGCACCACAGCCCAAAGACATCAATTCTCCTTCAATCATCCCTAATCATTGTCTAGATTTCTGATGCATATTAAATAATTGCAAAGACCATGGTCTGAATCAGGCACCCTTAATCTCCAGACTGATATTGTTTCTCTTTAGCACTTTGGAGAGGTCTCTGGCAGCCAGCTTTCCCAAAACAATTCATCTTTTAATTTAGTGGCAGCTGGTACCAAGAGAGTTGACTTTGGAGCCAAGTAAACTATCTGGATTATGACACAACCCTGCTTGCTGAAACTGAGGGGTGCCTGAAGTGCTTGCTGCAGAAGGTCAAAGACATCAACTTCCAATACTGATTTAAGCTCAACATCAAGAAAACAGAGATTCTTACCACTGGGCTGTTTGACAGCATCATGCGAGATGGTTAAGAGATTGGAATTCCAATTATGTACATGTTATTCTTCTTGATGGTGTCCCCCATTATACTTACGCTTTCTTCTTTTTCCTCAATTTTGATTCTGCTTTTTTGTTCTAGCAGATCAGTCCCGAGAATTCTCTTTTATATTTCACTGATTCTGTGTTCCATCTTGTACTCTACTATTGTTGTTGTTATGTGCTGTCAAGTCCTCTGTGACTCATAGCGACCCAATGTACAACAGCCCTAAACCTTGCTCTATTTTGTGCCATACTTACTGTCTCCGACATGCCCATCCCCATTATCTCAGTGACTGAATCAATCCATCTCGTTGAGGGTCTTCCTCTCCTGTATTATGCTTCCACCCTCCCAAGCATGACATCCCTCTCCAAGAACTGATCCAGCTTTGCAACATGTTCAGAGTATGTTAGACGAAACTTCAGAATCTTTGCCTCCAAAGACCACCATGGCTTCAAGCTCTTTACGACGAACTTGTTTGTTCTCCTAGCAGTCCATATTATGTTTAATACTCTTCTCCAGCACCAAAGCTCAAACACACCAATTCTTCTTCTGTGATCCCTAGTCATTGTCCAGCTCTCTGATGCATAGCAAGTAATTGCAAAGACCATGTCCTGGATCAGGCACACCTTAGTCTCCAGACTGACATGGTTGCTCTTCAGTACTTTGGAGACGTCTCTGACAGCAGACTTTCCCAATGCAATCCATCTTTTAATTTCCTGGATACTGTACCTCAGTTATGTTGACAGCATCTGAAACATTGGTCCTCATATTCCGTATTGCAGTTTCTTGTTTTTCTGGAACCTCTAATGCCGTATTTGTTTTATATGAATTGTCTTGGATTGTTGTTGGTTTTTTTTTTTAATTCATTTTTGCTTTTTCTTCCAGAGTCATGTAATTCTTTGAGGTTTGTTTCACCCATTGAAAATATTTAACCAATGTTCTTTTAAGTTTTAATGTTCTAAAGTTCAATTAGACTTTCTGGCTCCAGGAAATCCATTGATTCTGTCTTTTGACAACTTCTTTTTGGGTGACATCTTATTTTAGTTTTCCATAGGGTAGAAGGTAATCTATTTCTTCCATGTCCTTGCTATGGTAGAACTTTTTGTGCCTGGTACCTTAGCAGGGTCTTGAACTGATAATGTTGGCTCAAGAGCATACTGTTACAGAGCAGGGAAGAAAATCTCACCTTGCCTGAATTTGTCTCTGATCCTTTGATTCAAGGGAATACTTGCTTTAGTTGTGGAGCTCAATAGACTAGTAGGAAATAGAAAGTCAACTCATTTTGCCTTTAGTTCTTCCTGTCGGGTCCTGTAGCAAAATTAACTGAGGCTGGGGCATGAGCTGCTATCATTCCTTTCTCTCTGGTCCTGAAACTAAGTTCTCTGATATAAATGGCTTGTTGTTTTCTGGTTGCAGCCCTCTTTTCTGAAGTTTGTTGTGTTCCTTGGTCTGTGCAGTGGTGTAGCCAGATTCCTTGACTATTCACCACTCTGAAGGAAAGACTTTGTCTCTGAATCTTCTGTTCAAGAATCATGTTTAGATAGCTGCTGGTGGACTGGAGCCTTCAACTTAGAGTGTACGGGTGGCACAGCAGGATGATGTCCCAGAGGAAAACAATGACTTGCCTGTTTCCTGAATGTTGATGTTACTATTCCCTTTGCTTGACGGTCTACAGCTCAAACACTGTTTATGGGAGGGGCCAGTGCTACCAAGATGGTGTTCTGGAAGGAAATTACTTCACCCGTACAGATGGTATATGAACTAGCAGCCTTTTTGGACAGATAACTGCTACAGCTAGGTGAGGTCATAAAAGTCCACAGCTAAAGTTGCAAATAGTTTCCTTAAAAAAGCAT
>NW_006400211.1:152216-155048 GCF_000299155.1 Elephantulus edwardii | reverse complement strand
CATTGCTCTTCAGTACTTTGGAGAGGTCCCTAACAGCAGACTTTCCCATGGCAATGAGCCTTTTAATTTCCTGGCTGCTGGTGCTAAGAGTGTTGACTGTGGAGCCAAGCATAGTAAAGCTGTGTACAATCTCAATCTCTTCACCATCCATCCTGATGCTGCCAATTGGTCCGGTGGTGAGAATCTTTGTCTTCTTGACATTGAGTCTCAATCCATACTGGAGGCTGCAGTCTTTGACCCTCTGCAGCAGGTGCTTCAGGTCCTCTTCAGTTTCAGCAAGCATATGTCATCTGCATAAAGCATATTGTTGATAAATGGTCCACCAATCTTGACCCCACACACAGTAATAAACATAGGTTTGGTTTCTTTAGGATATATTCCTAGTAGTGGAATTACCGGGTCAAATGGTATTTCTATTTCCAAGTTTTTGAGATAGTGCCCTACTGCCTTCCAAAGTGCTTGCACCATTTTATACTTCTACTAGCAGTGAATAAGGGTTTCAATCTTTTCACAATCTCGCCAGCATTTGTTCTTTGCTGTTCTGTTGAACTTCGCTATTATTTGTAAGGTGAGATGTTATATCATAGTTGTGTTTTGTTGTTGTTGTTGTTGTCGTTTTAAACTAGTATTGAGCATTGGGAAAGCCCCCTTAATGGAGAACTTAAGGAAGACTTCTTGAAATATGTTTTTAATAATTTATGAAAATGTTTCCAGGGACTGAGGTTCTAATAAACTTTTTGTTTGATTGTTTTTCTTTATTTTCTTCTTTAAATTTCATTTTATACTGGTTTACCTACAAAGTTCAAATACATTATTTTTCATTCAGTATCCTTCTCATTTCTTTCACCTTCTCCTACCCATCAAACTGTATGATCCTATGATTAACAACCTCCCCTCCGCCCTACCCATTCTTACCCCTGTGATTCCATCCTCCATTCCCTCACCCTTGGTTCTTCAAACCCATTCTACAATAATGGTTTACAAAGTATTTGTCTTTATGGGACGTCATTAGTTCACTCAGCCCAATGTTCTCCAGTCCTTCCCAGGTTAGGTAGTAATTTATAAAATTATTGCTCCTGCAGAGTGTTCCATTGTATGAATGTGCATAATTTCTCAATCCACTTGCTTGTGGTTGGACATTGTGCTGTTTATATGTTCTTGTGATGGTCTGTTGGTGTACAAGTTTTCACTTGTGCCTCATTTCTCACTTTCTCAAGGTATATTTCAACTAGTAGGATAGCTGGATCATATGGAATGTTCAGTTTTTTAAGGAAGCCCCATACCGTCTTTCATTTTACAATCCCACAGATAATGTATAAGAGTTCCTATCTTAGCATATCCTCCTGAACATTTATTACTTGCTGTTCTGTTAAACTTTGTTACTGCTACTGGAATGAGATGGTATCTCGTTGTGGTTTTGATTTGCGTCTCTCTTATTGCCACTGATTTTGAGCTTTTCTTCATGTATCTGTTGGCCATTCAAATATCTTTCTCTGTGAAACTTCTTTGCATGTCATTTACCCATTCTGTAACTGGTTTATCAGTATTTTTCTTGTGGAGGCCCAAGAGAATTCTGTAAACATTAAGTATAAGGCCCTGGTCTGAGATGCTGTTCTTGTTTTGCAGTTGTTATGTTGCCTGCTATTCATAGCATTCCTATGCACATCAGTCCTAAACCTTGCTCTATCCTGTGCCAATATCACCGTTTCCAACACACCTACCCCTATTACCTCAGTCACTGAATCAATCCACCTCATAGAGGGTCTTCCTCTCCTGTGCTGTTCTTCCACTCTCCAAGCATGAAATCCCTCTCTGAGGATAGATCTCTCCTTGCAATATATCCAAAATATGTCAGACAAAGCTTCAGAATCTTTTTCTCCAAAGAGCAATCTGGTTTCACTCTCTCTAGGATTAACCTGTTCATTCCCTTAGTAGTCCATGGTATATTCAATACTCTTCTCCAATACCACAGCTCAAAGGCATCAGTTCTCCTTCCACCATCCCTAGTCATTGTCCAGCTTTCTGATGCATAGCAAGTGATTGTAAAGACCATGGCTTGTGTCAAGCACATCTTAGTCTTCAGATTGACATCGTTGCTCTTTAGTACTTTGAAGAGTTCTCTGATAGCAGACTTTTCCTATGGAATTCGTCTTTTAATTTCCTGCCTGCTGGTACCAAGAGTGTTGATTGTGAAGCCAAGCAAACTAAAGCTGTTAACAATTTTTTCACCATCTATCATAATTCTGCTAATCAGCCCAGTAGTGAGAATCTTTGTAGGTTTTTTTTTCTTTTATGTTGAACTTCAATTCATATTGAAGACTGCCATCCTTGACCTTCTCCAGCAAGCACTTCAAGTTCTCCTCAGTTTCATCAAGCAGGGTTGTGTCATCTGCATAGCACAGATTGTTGGTGAGTCTTCTTCCAATCTTGATGACACATTTCACCTCGTAAAGCTCACCCTCCCATATAATCTGCTCCACATATAAGTATGAAAAGATAGGACACAACCCTGGCATACACCCTTCCTGATTGAAACATGCAGTGTTTTCTTACCCTGTTCTGATGACCGCCTCCTGATCCAAGTATAGATTTCACATAAGAATGATCAAGGGTTCTGGGAATTCCATTCTTCTCAGAGTTAGCCACAGTAGGTAATATTAGATGAATCTTGACTGAAAGCAGAGAGTACCAGGGGAATGTCTATCTGTGGTCTGAGATAGTATTACCAAACATTTGTTCACAGCCAGTAGGTTTTCTTTTCATCCTGTTGAAAACAGTGTTTTGTTGGTTTTTTGTTTGTTTGTTGTTTGTTTTTTTTTGTGAACAAGAATT
>NW_006400211.1:148629-150025 GCF_000299155.1 Elephantulus edwardii | reverse complement strand
TAATATATAATATATATATTTTACCTGATGAACAATAAAGGAATCATAAGACCATTATTGTAAAGACAGAAGGATAACCAGTAAGATGCATATGGATATCCAAAGACTGAAGAGGATAGCACAGGGAGTCTGAGAGTAGAAAGAGGGGGAGATTACTATATCATAGGATTTGATGGATAGAAGGAGGGGGCAAAATAAACCTCAAACACAATATACATGAACGAGACACAATGTAAAAAAAGTATACAAACCAATAAACAAATTTAAATATTTCTCCTCCTTAAAAAAAAAAAGAAAAGAAAGAATGAATCAGATTGAATCCATTTGTAGAAAGACATTGAAGAACCTCAATATCAGCAGTCCTAACAAGATCAGGGGCCAACTCCAGATATTGTTAATTAGCAAGGTCAAATGGAAGGTGAGTAAAATTAAAACAATTCCCCAAGAATCAAAATATAACCTTGAGTGTATCCCAAGAGAATTAAAAGAAAAAACACATAAGAGTAGATTTGATACATTGAACAACAATGACTGAAAACCATACCAGCTGTGGCATCACAGAGGAAAGCAAAAGACCATTATAAATACAGGGAAGAAAAAAACAAATAAAAATTAATATCAGAAGAGACTTTGAAATTTGCATTGGTATCAACAATAGCCAAAAGAAAGGGAAGAAATGTGGTTGTAAGAGAGCTCAACAAAAAATTTGAAATGGCAACTCTCTTGAGAAAATAAAAATGTTATAAGAAAATGTGGAACCCACGACCCCCATCATCAGGTATCACATTGCTCCCCCCAACCTGGCTCGCGACCCCCCCCCGCCAGCTCTGACCCGACCCGGCTCGCAACCCCCCCACGAGCTCTGAACTTTGGGACTGGCCAAGCTGCCATGTGCAGACGCAGTGGATGGAGGGAGTGGACCTGATGTCGGACACACCCCGGCAGCTCTGACCCACGACCCCAATCTTCCAGTATCGCATTGCTCCCCCCAACCCAGCTCGTGAACGCCCCCTAGCTCTGACCCGACCCGGCTCGCGACCACCCCGCCAGCTCTGACCCAACCCGGCTCGCGACCCCCACGCCAGCTCTGAACTTTGGGACTGGCCAAGATGCCGTGCACAGACGCAGTGGACGGTGGGAGTGGACTTGATGTGGGACACACCACTGCAGCTCTGACCCACGATGCCCATCTTCAGGTATTGCAATGCTCCCCCCAACTCTGCTCGCGACCTCCCCCACCCGAGCTCTGACCCGACCCGGCTCGTTACCCCCCTGCCAGCTCTGAACTTTGGGACTGGCCAAGGTGCCATGCGCAGATGCAGTGGACGGTGGGAGTGGACTTGATGTGGGACACACCCCTGCAGCTCTGACCCATGACCCCCATCTTCAGGTATCA
>NW_006400211.1:146025-148114 GCF_000299155.1 Elephantulus edwardii | reverse complement strand
GCTGTGCGCAGACACAGTGGACGGTGGGAGTGAACTTGAAGTGGGACACACCCCTGCAGCTCTGACCCACGACCCCCGTCTTCAGGTATCGCATTGCTCCCCCACCCCCACCCAGCTCACGACACCGATAGCCAGCCCTGACCCGACCCGGCTCGTGACGACCCCGCCAGCTCTGAACTTTGGGACTGGCCAAGATATCATGCACAGACACAGTGCACGGTGGGAGTGGACTTCAAGTGGAACACACCCCTGCAGCTCTGACCCCTGACCCCCATCTTCACGTATCGCATTGCCCCCCCCGACTGTGCTCACTATCCCCACCATCAGTTCTGACCCGACCCTGCTCTCGACACCCCCGCCAGCTCTGAACTTTGGGACTGGCCAAGGGGCTGTACCCAGACGCAGTGGATGGTCGGAGTGGACGTGAAGTGGGACACACTCCTGCAGTTCTGACCCACAACCCCAACCTTCAGATATCGCATTACTCCCCCAAACCAGCTCGCGACCCCCCCGCCAGCTCTGACCTTTGGGACTGGCCAAGGTCCCATGTGCAGACGCAGTGGACGGTGAGAATAGACTTGAAGTGGGACACACACCTGCAACTCTGACCCATGAACCCCATCTTCAGGTATCACATTGCTCTCCCCCAACCAGGCTCATGACCCCCCCGCCAACTCTGACCCAACCTAGCCCGCGACACCCCCGCCTGCTTTGAACTTTGGAACTGGCCAAGGTGCCGGGCACAGACGCAGTGCACGGTGGGAGTGGACTTGAATTGGGACACACTCCTGCAGCTCTGTCACACGACCCCCATCTTCAGGTATCGCATTGCTCCCCCCCGACCCGGCTCACGACCACCCCGCCAGTTCTGAACTTTGGGAATGGCCAAGGTGCCGTGCGAATACACAATGGACGGTGGGAGTGGACTTGATGTGGAACAAACCCCTGCAGCTCAGACCCACGACCCCCATCTTCAGGTATCGCATTGCTTCCCCCCGACCTGGTTCGAGATCCCCCCCGCCACCTCTGACCCGACCCGGCTCGCGACCCCCCCGTCACCTCTGAACTTTGGGAATGGCCAAGGTGCTGTGTGCAGACGCAGTGGATGGTGGGAGTGGACTTGAAGCGGGACACTCCACTGCAGCTCTGACCCACGACCCCCATCTTCAAGTATTGCATTGCTCCCCCCCCCCACGACCCGGCTCAGGACCACCCCACCAGCTCTGAACTTTGGGAATTGCCAAGGTGCCATGTGCAGACGCAGTGCACAGTGGGAGTGGGCTTGAGGTGGGACACACCTCTGCTACTCTGACCCATGATGCCCATCTTCAGGTATCGCATAGATCCCCCCCCACCCAGCGCACAACCAACCCGCCAGCTCTGAACTTTTGGACTGGCCAAGGTGCCGTGCATAGATGCAGTGGACGGTGGGAGTGGACTTGAAGTCCAACACACCCCTGCAGCTCTGACCCACGACCCCCATTTTCAGTTATCGCATCGCTCCCCCAACCCGGCTCGTGATCCCCACTGCCAGCTCTGACCCCACCCGGCTCGCGACCCCCCTGCCAGTTCTGAACTTGGGGACTGGCCAAGGTGCCGTGCGCAGATGCAGTGGACGCTGTGAGTGGACTTGAAGTGGGACACACCGCTGCAGCTCCGACCCATGACCCCCATCTTCGGGTATCCCATTGCTCCCCCCTGACCTGGCTCGAGATCCCTCCCCCCCACCAGCTCTGATCTGACACAGCTCACGACCCCCCCTCAAGCTCTGAACTTTGGAACTGGCCAAGTTGCTGTGCGCAGACGCAGTGAACGGTGGGAGTGGACTTGAAGTGGGGCACACCCCTGCAGCTCTGACCCACGACCCCCATCATCGTATATCGCATTTCTCCCCCCAGACCCAGTTCGCGATCCCCCCCGCCAGCTCTGACCAGACCCGGCTCGCGACCCCCCTGCCAGCTCTGAACTTTGGGACTGGCCAAGGAGCCGTGCGCAGACGCAGTGGACAGTGGGAATGGACTTGAAGTGGGACACAGCCCTGCAGCTCTGTCCCACGATCCCCATGTTCAGGTATCGCATTGCTCCCCCC
>NW_006400211.1:142489-143556 GCF_000299155.1 Elephantulus edwardii | reverse complement strand
CCCTGCAGCTCCGACCCACGACCCCCATCTTCGGGTATCGCATTGCTCCCCCCTGACCCGGCTCGGGATCCCCCATGCCAGCTCTGACCCGACCTGGCTCGCGACCCCCCGCCAGCTTTGAACTTTGGGACTGACCAAGGTGCTGTGCGCAGATGCAGTGGACGGTGTGAGTGTACTTGAAGTGGGACACACCCCTGCAGTTCCGACCCATGACCGCCATCTTTGGGTATCCCAAAACTCCCCCCGACCCGGCTCACGATACCCCCCACCAGCTGTGACCCGACACGGCTAGCAACCCCCCTGCCAGCTCTGAACTTTGGGACTGGCCAAGGTGCAGTGCGCAGACGCAGTGGATGGTGTGGGTGGACTAGAATTGGGACACACCCCTGCAGCTCTGACCCACGACCCCCATCTTCGGGTATCGCATTGCTCCCCCCCGACCTGGCTCATGATCCGCCCCGCCAGCTCTGAAACGACCTGGCTCGCGACCCACCCCACCCCCCAGCTCTGAACTCTGGTACCCTCGGGTCTTCGGCCCTCGGGCCAGGACTTTAAAAAATTGGGGGAAGAAAAAAACAACAAAAGCGAAACAAAAAACCACACAAAATAACAAAAAAATATAGACCAAATTTATAGCATTTTTCGACATCACTTGAAAAAGTTGTCCAATATTGAAGATTTCGTTTCTTTAGACTACAAACTGCTGTTCGGCCCTACCACATTGGTCCCATCAACCTAAGCCTAAGCAACAGGAAGGTACTGGACATCTTTATGGAGAAGTAGTGACATCAAACCAAGAACCAACTAACACCTTAGTCTTCAGCAACTCTTCCACTTCCATGTCTCAAAAGGAGCAGGGTACCTCACTCACCACGCAAGCCCAAAACAAGATATCTCCCCCCAAAAAATGACACAGTAGCAATGGATTTCATGAAGCCAGAGAGTTTGATGGAATTTCTGATGCAGAATTTAGAAAAAAGATGATTGAATGTTTTCAATGGATGAAAAACAAACTTGAAGAATTACAGGACACTACAGTCAAAAATCAGGAGGAACTAAAAAAAAAA
>NW_006400211.1:137160-137739 GCF_000299155.1 Elephantulus edwardii | reverse complement strand
TCTATCCTGTGCCAATTGCATGGCCTCAGACACACCCATCTGATTACCCAAGTCACTGAATCAATCCACCTCATAGAGGGTCTTCCCATCCTGCGTTGTCCGTCCACCCTATAAAGCATGATGTCCCTCTCCAAGGACACGTCTCTCCTTACAACATGTCCAAAGTATGTCAGATGAAGCCTCAGAATCCTTGCTTCCAAGGAGTAGCCTAATTTAACCCTCTCCAGGATGAATCTGTTTGTTTTCTTGGCAGTCCAAGGTACATTCAATACTCTTCTCCAGCACCACAGCTCAAAGGCATCTCTTCTTCTTCTATCTTCCCTAATCATTGTCCAACTCTCTGATGTTTAACAAGTGATTGCAAAGACCATGACCTGTATCAGGCGCATCTTAGTCTCCAGAGAGACACCATTGCTCTTGAGTATTTTAGAGAGGTCCCTTACAGCAGACTTTCCAATTGCAATACGTTTTTTGATTTCCTGGATACTGGTGCCAAGAATGTTGACCATGGAGCCAAGCAAACTGAAGCTGTGAACAATCTCAATCTCTTCGCCATCCATCCTGATGCTACCAATTGGT
>NW_006400211.1:125370-136435 GCF_000299155.1 Elephantulus edwardii | reverse complement strand
TCTCTTCCAGTCAGTTGGCCAAGTGGTTGTTCTCCAGATTTCTTGGCACAACTTGTGAGCACTTCCAGGGCAGCATCTGTTAGCTGAAACATGTCAATTAGTATACCATCTATTCCTGGGGCCTTATTTTTTGCTATTTCCTTCAAAGTAGCTTGAACTTCTTCCTTCATCACCATAGGCTCTTGCTCAAATATTATTTTTTCAGGAAGTAGTATATGATAAAAAAACCCAATATTCGTGAAGGAAGAAGTTCAAGATGCATAGAAATAGCTGGAATTAAAAAGGTCCCAGTACTTGATGGAATACTAATTGTGGTGCTTCATAAAACACTTGCAATTGGGATGTGCTTATTAGCTTCTGATAACAAAAAAGGAGGACAGTTACTGTGCCATTTTATTGAAATAGATACTTATTTGTTCCCATTCCCAAGATGGATGATCTGACAAAATGTGGAAACTGTTTAACAATTATCATTAATATCACATAAAGTAAAATTTTGTTGAATATTATTAAAAATAGCTGAAGCAGCAAACCATTAAGAAACTGCTAGAAATCCATGCTGAATTCAGAGGGATCTTATTGATGTTAGATGGGTCTTGGCTGAAAGCAAAAAATATCAGAAAAAATGTTTACTTGTGGTTTATTGAGTATGCAAAGTCATTTGACTATATGAACCGTAAATAATTATGGTTAACATTGAAAAAATGAGAATCCTAAAACACACTTGACTGTGCTTTTGTGAAACTTATATCAAGATATATGAAACATAGACCAAGAACTCTTGTCAGAACAGAACAAAGAAATGGTTTAAAATCAGGAAAGGTGTGTGTCATAGTTGTACCCTTTCTTAATACTAATTAAGTTTGTATGCAGAGCAATAGTTATTTGCTATGCATCAGAAATCTGGACAATGACTAAGGATGATAGAAGGAGAATTGATGTCGTTGAGCTCTGGTGCTGAAGAATATTGAATATACCATTGACTGCTAGGAGAAAAAACAAGTTCAACCTGTAGAGGATGAAGCCAGGCTGCTCCTTAGAGGCAAGGATTCTGAAGCTTCGTCTGACAAACTTTGGACATGTTGCAAGGAAGGACCTGTCCTTGGAGAGGGATGTCATGTTTGGAGAATGTAGGGACAGCACAAGAAAGGAAGATCCTTGATGAGATAGATTAATTCAGTGTCTGGGATAATGGGGGCAAGGGCGTTGGAGACAATAAGATTGACATAGTATAGAGCAGGGTTTAGGGCTGTTGTACATAGGGTCGCTATTATTCTCAGGTGACTCGATGGCCCATAAAAACAATAAATGCTGAGCAAAGAATTCGAGAAACTGTACTATGTGATGAAGAAAGTCCATTGGAAGAAGAATTAAGAACAACTTGTGTTTTGGAAATTGCACAATTTTTTCCTGTAAAAATAAAGAAGACTTGCAACACTTATTGCAGAAGATCATAGATTACAGCCTTAATGATGGTTATATCTCAGTATCAAGAAAACAAAACTTAAACACTGAGCCGATAGGGAAAATTATGATAAATTGAGAAAAGATTAAAGTTGTTAATGATTGTATTTTACTTGGATACACAATTCACCCATGGAGCACCCATGATAATAATAGTCAAGAAATCAAAAGAAGTGTTTAGGAAATCTACTGTCATGAACATTTTTAAAGTACAAAAAAAGCAAGAATGTAATTTTAAAAATTGATTTTAAGGTGTGCCTTATTTAAGCCATGCTATTTTCAACTGAATATATATATATATATATATATAAATAAATGTTGTTGATTAACTTCAAGTTGAACATAACTCATAGCAACCTTATGAACAGAAGACCTGAAGCCTTTCTGTAAATGTCGACATTTATCAAAGTTCATAGTTTCCAGAGACAAGTTGTTTAGGAAGTGTTGATTGTGGATCCAAGCAAGCTATAATTGCCAACAGCCTCAATCTCCTCTCCATTTGTTATGGTATTGCTGGTTGGCCCAGTGGTGAGAATATTTGTCTTCTTGATGTTGAGCTTCAATCCATACTGAAGACTATAGTCCTTGGCCTTTTGCAGCAAGTGCCTCAGGTCTTCTTCAGTTTCAGCAAGTAATGTCGTGTCATCTGCATATCATAGGTTGTTAATGATTCTTCCTTAAATTTTGATACCACACTCTTCCTCATAAACCCTGCCTCCGAATGATCTTTTCAGCATACAGATTGAAAAGGTATGGGGACAAGATCAATCCCTGATCATCCTTTCCTGATTTTTAACCATTTAGTATTTCCTTGCTCTATTCTAAGGAATGTTTCTTGATTCAAGTATAGGTTTCATATGAGCAAGATCAAACGTTCTGAGATTCCAATTTTCCTCAAGGTTAGCCACAATTTATTGTGATCCACACAGTCAAATGCCTTTGCATAGTCAATGAAACACAGATAGACATTCTTCTGGTACTCTCTGCTCTCTTCCAAGATCCATCTGACCTTTGTGCTGTTCAAGTCTTTTCTGGATAATCTTCAGCAGGATTTTGCTAATGAGTGGTATTAGTGATATTGTTCGATAATTTCCATACTCTGTCGGGTCACCTTTTTTTAAAGAATTGGAATAAGTATGGATCTCTTCAAATTAGTTGGTCAAGTAGTTGTCCTCCAGATTTCTTGTCACAGCTTGGTGAGCACATGTAAGGCATCATTTGTTTCCTGAAACAAGTCAATTGGTATTCCATCAATTCCTGGGGCTTTATTTTTTTGCTATGTCCTTCAGAGCAGCCTGAACTTCCTCTTTCATCATCGTTGCCTCTTGAGCATATGTTGTTTCTTGAAATTCTTCTGTCAGCCAATTCTTTTTGGTACAGTGAGTCTTTATACTCCTCCCATTTTCTTTTAGTGCTTCTTGAATCATTCAATATTCTGTCCATAGCATCCTTAAGCATTGCAACTCGTGGCTTGAATTTATTCTTCAGTTCTTTCAGCTTAAGAAATGCTGAGCAAGTTCAGCCCTTTTTATTTTCCAACTCCAGCTTCTTGCACATTTCATTATAATATTTTGCCTTGTCTTCTCAAGTGGCCCTTTGAAATCTTCTATTCAGCTCCTTAATTTCTTCCCTTTGCTTTGGCTTCTTGGCACTCTAGTGCAATAATCAGAATCTCTTCTGGCATACATTTTGGTCTTTTCCCCCCTATTTCTTCTTAGTAATGACTTTTTGCATTCTTCATGAATGATATTCTTAATATCTTCCTACAACTTATTTTGTTCATTAGAATTCAAGGCCTCAAACCTAATCCTGAGTTGGTTTTAAAATTCATGGGAGATAGACTGAAGGTCAAATTTTGATTCCTGTGGATATGACTTAACTTTCTTTAGTTTTCTTTTGAACTTGCAATGAACAATTGATGTTCTGTTCCACAATCAGCACCTGGCCTAGTTTTCACGGCTGATATTGAACTTCTTCAATAGACCTTCTATAGATGTAATCAATCTGATTCCTGTGCATCCCATCAGGTGTATAACCATGTATATCCATATGTATAACCTGCTTTTATCGTGTTTTTTTTTAAATTTTCTGCTGCTTTAGTTAAAAAATTCAAATGCATTGTTTTCAAGAATTAATTCTTTCAATTTCACTCAATCCCCTCATCAAATTGTACAACCCCAGGATTAATTTCTTGCTTCCCCTGCACATCCTCATCCCTCCTCTCCCATTCCTCTTGGATCCTTAAAATCATGCTACATTAATGGTTTTATACAATATTTATTCTTGTGGGACTGAGTTAGTTCACTCAGTAGAGTGTTCTCCAGTCCCTCCCATGTTAGGTAAAATAATGCTAATCTTGATTTCAGCAAAAAGAAAAAGCGATAATTCAGCTTGCGTCCTTTGGGAAGAGATATTTCTTAATTTCATGTTTTGTGAATTCAATTAGTTTGGTCAGCTTTATGTCCATGAACATGACCTTAGGATGGAAAAATAGCTTATAGAATGGGCAATGTTCTCTCAATTAAAACAGAAAAAAAAAGACAATGGTGAAAGTAAATTAAAGATGAGGATTCACTTTCTTTGGTTTGCTTCTTGTCCTGTGAGATAACAACTTTCCCTCTAGCCTCAAAAGATCTTTGACTTCTTGGCCCTAACAATTCAGTTTGATTGCTTCCACTGCAGCGAGGCTCTATGTTTAAAGGGGTGCAGGGTGCCTGGCTCTGGGGCACAGAGGAAAAGAAGCATGGTGACCTCACATTGGTCAGCCTGCCAAGGTAATTAACTCCATGAGCTTTAAGTTTACCAAGGACTTTTCTTGAACTCAGTCTTTACTGGAATAAACCCTTTCTTGGGAATGATTATCTATGATGGGCCCCAAATGTAGCCTTTTATACTGAATATTTTAAGGATGAAATTATAAACTGAAGTTTCATTTTAAAAAACATTTTTAGGAGGAAATCTGGAAGTTGTCATGGACATGTCACTATAATTACGATACTCACAGCTGCGTTTTTTAAAGCATAGAGCCAGAGAGCATCTTAAAATGACAACCAAAAGCAAAATGCCCACAGATCTTGGCATAATAATAACCCAAATCCTCAGAAAATAGAGAAGTTTACTTTCCTTTGCCTCTGCTATATCAGGACTGAGCCAGCAATGTCTTTTGTGTCAGAATTAGAGAGACAAAAGCACCTGTTGGTTCTATTAGAGGACACATCTTGATGGTATTTTCCTCTTATATTTTGTTAAGCATATCCTAGCATTCACAAAGCACTCTCTATTTTTTTATATGTGTTTGAATTTCTAAAAACAACTTAAAAATTTCAAAGTCAGATCAGGGCTGGGAAAGATTAAAAATTTACACATTTACTACATGTTGCTGACATTTCACATCTGTATAGCCCTGGTCTGTCCATTTGCTGTACAGAGGTAACTCATGGTTGCTGTTGAAGCTGAACATTGTGACACTGATGTGTCAAATGCTAGAATGGTTACCGTGGTGGACAGCGTTTGGTGTAGCTCCCTGATTAAAACAATCTTAGAAGCAAGAGTAGCATCCACTTCTGAAATAGCTTCCCTCTCGAAAACCTATGAACTTGGGGAAAGGATGAAGGTTATACAAATGTCCAGGTCTTTCGTTCATAGGGTAGCTATGAGTTGCCTATGACTCTATGACACTTAAGAACAACAAAACATCCTCCTTTAAAAGTAGATTTGATTTTCCAGTTTTGCCAGCACCATTTGTTAAAAAGCCAGTTGTTTACTCATTTAACTAATTTCATCTTCTTGTTAGAGATCAGTAGACCATACATAAGTGAGTTGATTTCTGGGTTCTCAATTCTTTTCCATTAATCTACGTGTGTATTGCTGTACCAGTACATTAGTTGTCTTAATGAATATGACTATATATTATGATTTGAAAACAGGGAGTCTGATATTTTCCTTTTGAATAGTGATTTGCTTTTCCGGTATTTCTTTCTATTGCCGATAAAGTTGGAAATTGTTTTTTTCCATATCATTAAAGATAAATTGGTGTCTGTGTTGGAACTCCACTGGATGGTAAATTGCTTTTGGTAAAATTGTCATTTCACAATATTGAGTCTTCCTATTAATGAACATGATACAGTCTTCCAGTTCTCTAATTTTTTGTTTGTTTCTTGCAATAATGTTTTATCTTTTTTCCCCCAAAAAGTCTTTTGTGTCTCTAGTTAGATTTATTCCTAAGTATTTCATCTTGTGGTTAGTGCAATTGATACTGTTTTCATATTTCCTTCCTATGTTATCTTTGTTACTGTACAGAAATCCAACTAATTTATGTTGATCTTGGATCCTGCTACCTTGCTGAATTGGTTGACTATGTCCAAAAGTTTTCTTACTATGCTACATCCCACAGGCCATCAACACCTCTATCAGTTAATCACGGAGAAATATTTATCCTTGCTTTGTTCACTAACCCCTCACCCTCATCTCTTTCTAATATACAGAGCAGTAATTGTATGGTTGTTGTTGTTATGTGCCACTGAGTCGCTTGCGACTCACAGCGACCCTATGTACAACAGCCCTAAACGCCGCTCTATCCTGTGCCAATCACACTGACTCTGACACACCCATCCCGATGACCCCAATCACTGAAGCAATCCACCTCATAGAGGGTCTTCCCCTTCTGAGCCATCCCTCCACCCTTCCAAGCATAATTTCTCTGTGCAAGGACCTGTCCCTTCTTACAACATGTCCAAACTAGGGCATATGAAGCCCCAGAATCCTTGCCTCCAAGCAGTAGCCTGGTTTAACCCTCTGCATGAATGTTTGTTTTCTTGGCAGTCCATAGTACATTCAATACTTTTCTCCAGCGCCATAGCTCAAAGGCATCAATTCTCCTTCTATCCTCCTTAGTCATTGTCCAACTCTTTGATGCATAACAAGTGATTGCAAAGACCATAGCCTGTATCAGATGCACCTAGTCTCCAGAGTGAGACCATTGCTCTTCAGTACCCTGGAGAGGTCCCTAACAGCAGACTTTCCCATCGCAATTAGTTTATTTTTATTTTTTTTTAATTTTCTGGCTACTGGTGACAAGAGTGTTGACTGTGGAGCCAAGTAGACTAAAGCTGTGAACAATCTCAATCTCTTCACCATCCATCCTGACGCTGCCAATTGGTCCAGTGGTGAGAATCTTTGTCTTCGTGACACTGAGCTTCAATCCATACTGAAGGCTACAGTACTTGACCCTCTGCAGCAAGCATTTCAGGTCCTCCTCAGTTTCAGCAAGCAGGGTTGTGTCATCTGCATAACGTAGATTGTTCATAGATCTTCCCCTAATCCTGATGCCACACTTCTCCTCATAGAGCCCAGCCTCTCGAATCATCTGTTCTGAGTACAGGTTGAAAAGGTGTGGAGATAGGACACATCCCTGGCACACACACTTCCCAATTTTGAACCACGCAGTATTTCCTTGCTCTGTTCTGACAACTGCCTCTTGGTCCAAGTATAGGTTTTGCATTAGAAGGATCAAGTGTTCTGGGATTCCCATTCTTCTCAGTCAGCCACAGTTTGTTATGATCCACACAGTCAAATGCCTTTGCATAGTCAATGAAACACAGATAGACATTCTTCTGGTATTCCCTACTTTCAGCTAAGATCCATCTAACATCAGCTAGAATAACCTTAGTACCACGACCCCTTCTAAACCCAGCCTGGACTTCTGGAAGTTCTCTGCTGGTTGATATGCTGTTCCAGTCGTTTTTGGATAACCTTCAGTAGAATCTTGCTGGCGTGTGAAATCAATGAGATTGTTCTATAGTGTCCACACTCTGTTGGGTCACCCTTCTTTGGAATGGGAACAAATATAGATCTTTTCCAGTCAGTTGGCCAAGTGGTTGTTCTCCAGATTTCTTGGCACAACTTGGTGAGTACATCCAGGGCAGCATCTGTTAGCTGAAATATGTCAATTCGTATACCATCTATTCCTGGGGACTTATTATTTGCTATTTCTTTCAAAGCAGCTTGAACTTCTTCATCACCATAGGCTTTGCTCAAATGTGATTTCATTAAATTCTTCTGTGTCTTCCAGTTCCTTTTGATACAGTGACTCAGTGTATTCTTTCCATCTTCTTTTAATACTTCCTGGATCATTCAATATTTTGCCTAAAGAGTCCTTGATTATAGCAACTCAAGGTTTAAATTTGTTAGTCAGTTCCTTGAGCTTAAGAAATGCTGAACGAGTTCGGCCCTTTTGATTTTCCGACTCTACCTCCTTGCACATTTCATTGTAATATTTTGCTTTGTCATCCCGTTCTGCCTTTTGGAATCTTCTGTTCAGCTCTTTAGTATCTTGAACTCTCATTAAATGTTGATGGGATTGTAAAATAGGATATCTCTATTTTAAAATTTATATTCTTTTGTAAGCTTAAATCTTTTGAAAAACAATGTTTCATTGTTATTTAAGTAAAAGTTACAGAGAAAATTTCTTTTCCACTTAATGTTAGAACAGAGCAAGGTAACACCATATGGTTCAAAATTGGGAAGGGTGTATGCCAGGAATGTGTCCTATCTCTATACCTTATCAACCTGTATGCAGAGCAGATTATCAGAGAGGCAGGGCTCTATGAGGAGAACTGTGGCGTCAGGATTGGTGGAAGATCTATTAACAATTTGCGTTATCAAGATGACACAACCCTGCTTGCCGTAACTGAGGAGGACCTCATGCACTTGCTGTGGAGGGTCAAGGACTCTAGCCTTCAGTATGGACTGAGGCTCAATGTCAAGAAGACAAAGATTCTCACGATTGGACCAATTGGTAGCATCAGGATGGATGGCGAAGAGATTGAGATTGTTCACAGCTTCAGTTTGCTTGGCTCCATGGTCAACACTCTTGGCACCAGCAGCCAGGAAATTAAAAAAACGTATTGCAATTGGAAAGTCTACTGTTAGGGACCTCTATAAAGTACTCAAAGAGTAATGGTGTTTCTCTGTAGACTAAGGTACACCTGATACAGGCCATGGTCTTTGCAATCACTTGTTATGCATCAGAGAGTTGGACAATGACTAGGGAAGATAGAAAGGAGAATTGATGCCTTTGAGCTGTGGTGCTGGAGAAAAGTATTGAATGTACCCTGGACTGCCAAGAAAACAAACAGATTCATCCTGGAGAGGGTTAAACCAGGCTACTCCTTGGAGGCAAGGATTCTGGGGCTTTGTCTGACATACTTTGGACATGTTTTAAGGAGAGATGGGTCTTTGGAGAGGGACATCATGCTTGGAAGGGACAGCGCAGGAGGGGAAGACCCTCTATGAGGTGGATTGATTCAGTGACTGGGGTAATCGGGACGGGTGTGTCAGAGGCAGTGCGATTGGCACAGGATAGACCAGGTTTTAGGGCTTTTGTACATAGGGTCGCTATGAGTAGCAAGCGACTAGATGGCACATAACAACACAATGTTGCAACTCAACATCAAGAAAACAAAGATTCTCACCACTGGGCCAATTGACAGCACCATGATAGATGGGGAAGAGATTGAGATTGTTAATAAATTCACCTTATTTAGATCCACAATCAACACTCTTGACACCAGAAGTCAGGAAGTCAAAAGACTAATTGTGTTGGGAAAATCTGACATCAGGGACTTCTGCAGAATGCAGAAGATCAACGATGTCAGTCTAGAGTCTAAGCAGTGCTTGATCCAGGTCATGGTCTTCAGAATTATTTGCTATGCAACAGAGAGGTGAACAATGATAAAGGATGACAGAAGAATTGATGGCTTTGTGTTGTGGTCCTAGAAAAGAGTATTAAATATAGCATGCCCAGCTAAGAGAACAAACAGTTCTGTTCTGCAAAGGGTGGAAACAATCTGTTCTTTGGAGGCAAGAATTGTGAAGTTACATCTAATACACTTTGAGTATGATACTTAAGAAAGACCAGTTCTTTGACAGTTATATCATACTTCGAAGGGTCGAGGGACAGTGCCAGAAAGAAAGACCCTGGTGAGATCGATTAGCACAGTAACTGAGGTAATGGGGATGGGTGTGTTGGAGACAGTGAGATTGAGTCAGGATAGAGTAGGTGTGCACGGTTGCTATAAGTTGCAGGTGACTCAACAGCACATAACAACAACAACAACAACAACAACATCTATGAGTAGGGAGTATTTTTCCATTTATTTAGATCTCTTTTTTTTCCCTTTTAATAGTGTTTTGTAGTTTCTGTTGTTATGTGCGATCAAGTTGTCTATGACTCATAGTACCTAATGTACTACAGCTCTGAAGCCTACCCAAGCCATTCTCACTGACTTCAACACACCTACTCCCATTGCCCCTAACTGTATTAATCCTCTCATTTAGGGTCTTCCTCCCCTGCGCTGTCTTTCCACCATTCCAAGCATGATGCCCTCTTCAGGGACAGGTTCCTCCTGGCCACATGTCCAAAGGATGTGAGAAGGAGCTTCAAAATCCTAGGCTCTGAGGTAAAACTTCGTTTCTTCCTCTCCAAGGCATGCCTATTCATTTTCTTCGTGATCCATTGTATGTTCAAGATTCTTCACCAGCACCACAACTGAAAGGCAATTATTTTTCTTCAGTCATCCTTAGTCATTGTCCAGCACTTTGATGCTTAACAAGTAATTGTGAAGACCATGATCTAGATCAGGTGCATCTTAGTCTGTAGACTGAATTCGTTGCTTGTCAGTGCTCTAGATAGGTCCTTGACAGCAGATTTCTCCAATGAATTTTGACTTTTGATTTCTTGACTGCTGGTGCCAAAATTATTGATTGTGGAGCTGAGTAAGCTGTAATTGTTAATAACCTCAATCTCCTCCCCATCCATCATACTGCTGTTTATTGGCCTAGTGGTGAGACTCAGGTTGATGAGTAGTGACTTAAGCAAGAAGTGAATGTGTGGGACCAATATAGGCTGGTGTGGTGATCAACAAGCACACAATTACTAGAGTCCACTTCAGAAGCAATAGCTAAGCCATACACATCAGAGAAATATGGTGGACTCTGTGTCTCTGGTTTGCTGCAAGGCATGTGTCAAAGTGACAGATGGAAGTTCTTTGATTCTTAAAACAGTGGGAAAGATCCTTATGGGCTCCTCTTCATGTCTCTGCAGTTGGTTAAATGACCTTTCAGACCAAGGAATGATGCGTATTGACCTAAGTGAAGCTTCTGGTAATCTTGGCTCCACCTTTAAGCGACTATTAAGATGAATTGTGATTTTCAGAAGCTCTCATGTGATGACCCATTCTATGCTATCATGAACATAGAACGGTTTCTTGTCAAAGTCAATAACTAAATTTATCTGGAAGATATTGCAAGTATATTGAACATGGAGAGGAAAACCAATATCCCAGATGGTTCATATAAATGAAAGGCACATTACGAAATAGAATCCTGCATTTACTACAATAAAGATATACACATAATAACTCCCTCATATATTTCCAATGCTGCAGAGTTAAATTCAACCCATGACAACTTCCTCATAAGGTGCTGTTGTTGTTGTTCTTGTTGTTGTTATGTGCCGTCGAGTCGTTTCCGACTCATAGCGACCCTATGCATAACAGCCCTAAACCCTGCTCTATCCTGCGCCAACCGCACCGCCTCTGAC
>NW_006400211.1:103278-123070 GCF_000299155.1 Elephantulus edwardii | reverse complement strand
GAGAATCTTTGTCTTCTTGACATTGAGCCTCAGTCCATACTGAAGGCTGCAGTCCTTGACCCTTCACAGCAAGTGCATGAGGGCCTCCTCAGTTTCAGCAAGCAGGGTTGTGTCATCTGCATAACGCAGAATGTTGTTGTTGTTGTTATGTGCCGTCGAGTCGTTTCCGACTCATAGCGACCCTATGAGTAACGCAGAATACATTATAAAAATACATTAAGAATTAACTTAAGCTCAACATGTATGAAAAGTGAAAAGGTCTGGCACATCAAAGCATATGATCTTGCCCTATATAATCTATGAATAGAGTTAACCCTTGGGAGACAACTGCTCTGTCGTGTGCACTGACCAGACATAAGTAGGACCAGACTCACTCTGAGTAATGGATTGCACCCAGAACCTATTGATTGGAAAGGTAAAGGGAAATAGGAATGTTAGTCATACAGGCTGCTTCTACGTTCTTGTGATATGAATAATGCACATAGAAGCAATTATTTTGTAAATTATCACCTAACTTGGGAGGGACTGGAGAGCATTATGCTGAGTGAACTAACTCAGTTCCACAAGGACAAATATTGTATAAAACTACTATTGTCGAATGAGTGTAAGGATCCAAGGAAGTGAAGGGGAGGGTGGAAGCAGAGGGATGAGGATGTGCAGAGAAAGGGATGATTAATTATAGAGTTGTACAATTTGATGGGTTGGTGAGTGAGGGAAATTGGAAGAATCTGTTCTTGAAAACAATGTATTGAAATTCTGTAAATTAACTAGTATAATAAAAAAATATAAAGGGAAGATAACATAAAAAAAAAAAATGTTTAGTCCACAGAGAAGAATCTGACTTTTAGATTGTTTAAATACCAAAAAATATTTTCATGAGAAGCAGAAGTGTTGTTGTCCAGGGTGACTTGATGGGAAGAATTAGGACAAGTGGAAAACGACAAAGGACATATTTTGGTTCAATAGGCAGATGATAGTTTTTGAGAATCCAAGTTGATCACAACAGAAAGGGCAATGACTGACTTCTCTATCTCTCTTATCATTCAAACAGCGATTGAACAACTACTTTTAATGTACTTTCTGTACATGAAGGTATGTTGAAATTGGGGATGTCCCCTTTAAAGTGTGTCTGGAGAAAAAGAACCACCACTGTTTATCTTTTAAGGAGAAAAAAGTGCCAGTAGAGGGCGCATTTACTTCTTAATGTAAACTAGCTGCTATCCAACTCAAAAACCCCTCATTGCTGCCAAGTCGGACAGAACTGGCTCATAACTGACCCTCTAATAGATTTTTAAAGGAGCTCTAGTGGCCTAGTGTTACGAAGCTGCGATGCAATCCCAATAACAACAACAATGAGTTGTCTATATTCCTTCATTGAGCAGTTTGTGGATTTGAATTGCCAGCCATTAGGTTGGCAGCACAACTCCTTAAACACTAGATCACCAGAGCTCCTCACTAACCCAACTATTGTTGTGTACCACCGAGTCAGAACCAACACCAAGCTGGCCCTCCAGAGTTTTCAGAATCATTAAATCCCGCAGGAGGAGACTGTTCGTCCTTCTTCCACAGAGCAGCTGGTGGGTTTGAGCCACTTGCCTTTGAGATTACAATACAGCTTCTTAGCACTAGGCTATACTAGGCCAAACTAGCTAATGTTAAACCAGCCCCGCTGGTTTAGATCTAGTCCATAGAGAATTGTGCTGCTGAACCAAAGTCTGAGACTTTTTGGTGGGTTAAATCCACCTGTGGCTCTGATAAAAGATCAGCAATCTTCTGTGTGATTTACAGTCTTAGAATTCAAATGGAGAGTCAATGAAGAGTCGGTTCTGACTCATCAGCAATGAATTTCAGGGATTTTTTACAAGAGGATGTGAAATGAAGGCAGCCAGAGAGGCCTGGTTGAGGAGAGGGTCAGAGCAGAGCAGAACATTGGGAGAAACCAAATGTTCATCCAAGCTAGGACACTGTAGGTTTTTCTCCCAGGCACATACTCTTACCCTGCTGTGATTAAGTTGGTTCTGACTCATTATGACCTCCTCTTCAGGTTTCTGAAGTTCTAAGTCTCTAAGTATGCTAGCTGAGTGGGTAAGGAGTAGTGCTGACAAAGAAAGGCAGACAATTCAAATTCACCAGTTACTACAAGGAAGATGAGCAATTTTCATATGTGGAATTTATACCCTCTGAAAATCTACTGGAAGGTCAGCTATGAGTAGGCACATACAACTATAACAATAACAAAATCCTTGAGAAGACTATTGCCTATCTTTCTGCTACAGAGAAACTTGTTGATTCTGTCTTCTGACATGATAAGGTTATGTATTATGCCACCAGGACTCCTTCAAATGACCTATATGGTATATTCACACAATGGAATACTATGCTGCATTGAAAAACAAGGAACTCATGAAATATTATACAAAATGGGTGACTCTGGAGGATATTATGCTGAGTAAAATGTCTCAGTCACAAAAGGACAAATACTACATAGTGCCACTGTTGTAAAACAGAACTGACATTAGAGTTGGGGTGAACTTAAGAGGGGATTAATAATGTATACTGCATTAAAACAGATGAAGGAGAGAGCTGTTTAAAAGGAACATATGATTAGGTATTATTTTCATGACAAGAGTAAAAAATAAGAGCTGCTTAGTTATGTGGACTGGGGTGAGGACAGAGGAGGACTTTATAACAATGAAAGAATCTTTTCTTTCTTCAAAAAGAAAAGCAAACTGGAGGATGGAAAGTGCGCAACAATGTATGAATGAAAATCCAAAGTCTCTGTAAATGTTCATTAAACTAAAAAAACAATTAAATTAAAAAAGACCTATATACTCCAAGTAATTCAGGTGATAGAGTGAAATGAGCTAAGAAGTCTGTGGAATATGGGTGAGCTCAGCCCCTTCAAAGTACACAGTGACCATTCAGTTCCAATTCACCAAATTTCCATAATCTTTTCCCCCAGCTCTTAGGGAATATTGGCAAAGTCAAATTTGTTGTATTTTTCCACATCTCCCTTCTTGTTTTGTTGTTTTCCCATACAGCTTTCTGAATGCCTCGGCCTCTGAGTGATGCAAATGGTTAACACACTCAAGTGCTAAGCAGGAGGTTCAAGTCAACACTTGAGAACCTTGGAAGAAAGGCTTGATTTCCTTTTTGTCATTTCCCTTTTATCATGCCAGTCATTAAAACTTTATAGAAAATTTAGGAGACAGTGATTTTGTTAGTGGTAGGGGAACAACTTGGAAAATGAACTTGAAAATACTGTACCATTTAAAAAACGTAAGCAATGCCCAGTATAGATTGTTGCAGTGGTGTACGTTCTGCCGTGGCTTTTTTCAACACCAAAATAATATATATTACAAACAGAAAAAAAGAAATAAAGAAAGTTCTATGGAGTGCAGTTTTACTCTGACACACATGAAGGTTCCTAGAATTGAAATTGACTTGAAGAGTAACTGGTTTTTCTCTCCTGCATTGAGTCCTGCACATACTTTGCTAACTTCTAGTCTTGTGACTGACATAGGTTAGTAAAGGGACACAGGAAGACTTTACTCTCCTAAATGACCTAGAGATCAGCTTTTATTTAGAGTTAATGGAGATAAAAGAAGCCAACACAGTTCTGGATAGGAAAAACACATTTTCAGGGCCATATCTCTCTTAGTTCCTTAATAGCTTTTCACCTTTACATATCAGAGAGCAAATGCTGTCATATTTCACAAGATGAACTTAGTTGAGTATAGCTAGATTGTGCTACTCGAGTCAAACTCCTTCCCGTCAATACTAAAATAAAGAAGTTACTGTTGAGTCATCTCAAATTCATGGCAACCCTATGTTCATCAGAGTAGAACTGTGTTACATACAATGTGCTTTTTTAAAAATTGTTAAAACATATATTTTTTGTTGTTTCATACTCGTTTGCTTACAACATTTGTATATTAACTACCTCCCTTCTCTGCCCATCCTCACTGCTCTGCTCCCACCCTCCCCTTCATTAGATTCTCATACTTGTTCTACAATAATGATCTTATACAGTATTTGTTCTTATGGGAGTGAGCTAGTTCATGTATCATAATGCCCTCAGGTCCCTCCCAAGTTAGGTAATGATTTGCAAAATCATTGCACCTGCATGCTGTAAATGTAGCATAATCTTCAATCCATTCAATTGTGATTGGACATTTGGGCTCTTTCCATGTTCTTGCAATAGTGAATAACGCTGCTATGGACATTGGTATACAAGTCTCCGTTTGTGCCTCAGTACTCATTTTCTTGGGGTGTGTTACAAGCAGTGAATAGAAGCTGGGTCATACAGAATTTCTGTTTAACTTATTTTTTTTTAAAAAAAATTTAGGTCAAGGTGTTTGCATTCAAAAAAACTCCAAAAAGATTTTCAAATTTGTCTTTAAACTAATCAAAAGAAAAGGTTGTCATTTTTAAAATCTCATAACACTGATCAGATAAAATTTCTTTAAAAGGCAACTATTATCATGTCTTGGAAGCAGGAGTGGCACTTCCTAAACATGTCTCTGAAAACTCTATGAAATTTAATAAATGTCTATAGTTATAGAAAGGCTTCAGGCCTTTTGTTCACAAGGTCGCTTTGAGTTGTGCTCAATTCAAAGGCCATCATCAACAGCAACATATGTCATAAGCATAGCCAACAAAATTGTTCTCTATATTTCCTAGAAACCTTTTATTTATATTGATCATGCTACTTTTTTGGTTTCTTTTTTAAATTGAGATTTTAATGAAAGTTTATAAAGAATTTGGATTTCCTTTCACTCATAGTTGCACATTTTTCTCCCTGTTCCCTCACCCCAGTTCACTTTTTTCTTTGGAAAAAAAGAATTCTTTCATTGTTATACAGTCACCCTTCCTAATTCCACTTTACTATGTAGCTTTTATACTGGACTCTTGTCATGCCATGATGCCTAATCATGTATTCCTTTTATACAGTTCTCTCCCTAATCTGTTTCAATATGATATACTTCATTCTTCCTCTTTTCTTAGTTTAAGTTTCCTCCCAAACCCCATGTCATTCCTATTTTATAACAGTGGTCTTATGCAGTATTTGTTTTTTTGTGACTATTTCCCTCAGTATAACATCCTCCATGGTCACCATGTATATTTGTGTAATATTTCATGAGTTTTTGTTTTTCAGTGCTGCAAAATATTCTATTGTGTGAATATACCACAGCTTATCTATCTATTCGTTTGTGCTTGGGTTGTATCCAACTCTTTGCTATTGTGAACAAAGCAGAAATAAACATAGGTGTGCCTGTATCTGCTTGGGTTTCAGTTCTGGTTTCTTTAGGGTATATTTCCAGTATATTTGCTGCATCAAATGATATTTCTACTTGCAACTTTTTGAGAAAGCACCATACAGCCTTCCATAATGGTTGCACCATTTTACACTCCCACCAGCAGTTAATAAGGGTTCCAGTTTCTCTACAACCTTGCCAGCATTTATTGTTTGATGCTCTGTTGAATTTTGCTATTATTACTGAGTGAGACGATATCTCATAGTTGTTTTGATTTGTATGTCTCTTAAAGCTAGGGACTTTTAACATTTCTTCATGTGTTTGTTTGTTCACCATCTGAATGTTTTCTTTCATGAAGTGTCGATTCATGTTGTGTGCCCCTTTTTCAAATGGGCTCTTTACCTCTATCTTGTTGTGGCACTCAAGTATTCTATAAATTCTAGATATAAGTCCCTTACCAGCCATGTCATTGCTAAATATTTTTCACAGTCTGTGGCTTCCCTTTTTTATCCTCTTGAAGAAGATTTTGGATGTGCATAGGGATTTTATTATTAGAAAGTCCCTTTCATCTATTTTATCCTCCCCTGGTTGTAGGCTTTTCAGCATGTATGGAAGATGGTTGATGTTGTGGATTCCAGATTTCTTCTAAGATTTTCTCTAATGAAGTTTATACTTCTTTATTTCAGTCCTAGGTCTTTGATACACTTTGAGTTGGTTTTTGTGTAGGTCTTGTTTGTGTTATCTGCAAATAGTTTTCCAACTTTGCCAATACCATTTGTTAAAAAAGGCTGTGATTTTCTCACTTAACCAATTTCATTTCCTTGTCAAGCATCAGTTGACCATAGATAGATGGGCTAATTTCTGGGTTCTCAGTTCTATTCCATTGATCTATGTGTCTGTCATTGTACCATTACGTTGCCTTCTTGACCATCACAGCAGTGTAGTAGGATTTGAAATCAGGGAGTGAGATGCCTCCTACCTTCTTTCTCTTTTAAAGGAGTGTTTTGCTTATTTGGGGTCTCTTTCCACTCCAAATGAAATTGGAGATTGCCTTTTCCATCTTGTTGAAGAATGGAATTGGACTTTCTATTGGGATTATATTGATCATGTAGATTGCCTTTGGTAGGATTGTCATTTTCACAATATTGAGTTGTCTTATACCTGAACAAGGTATATTCTTCCATTTCTCCAGGTCTCCTTTCATTTCTTGTAGTAATGTTTTGTCATTTTCTTTGAATAGACCCTTTGTGTTTCTAGTTAGATTTACTCCCAAGTATTTAATCTCATGATTAGCTATTGTGATGGGTATTGATTTTTAAGCTCCATTTCTATATTCTCTATGTCCCTGTAGAGAAATCCAGTTTATTTTTGTATATTGATCTTGTATCCTGCTACTTTGCTGAATTGGTCAACTATGTCCAGTAGTTTTCTTACTGAGTCCTTAGGGTTTTCTAAGTATACTACCTTATCACCTGTATATAGGGATAAATTTACCTCCTTTTTTGCAAATTTGAATACCTCTTATTTCATTCTCTTGTCTTATTGCTACAGCTAAGACTTCTAAAACAATATTGAATAGAAGAAGTTATAGTGGGCATCCTTGCCTACTCCCTGTTCTCGAAGGGAATACCTTTAATCTCTCTTCACTGAGAACAATGTTGGATCTCGAGTTTGCACATATACTTTTTACTATTTTGACGAAATTCCCTTCTACTCCTATTTCATTGAGTGTTTTAATAAATAAAGGATATTGTATTTTGCTAAAGGCCTTTTCTGCATCAATTGATACAAACATGAGTTTCTTGTTCTTTGCTTTCTAATGTGATAAATGATGTTTATTGCTTTTTTCTTATGTTGAATCATCCTTGCATACCTGTTATGAATCCCACTTAGTCATGGTGAAATTTTTTTTAATGTATCATTGGATTCTATTAGACCAGATTTTACTCAGGATATTTGCTTCTATGCTCATGAGATATATTGACTTATAATTTTTTATTTTGGTGGTGTTTTTGCTTGGCTTTGGCATCAAGGATATGTCTGGGGAAATTCCATATTTTTCTATTTTCTGAAATAGTTTATGTAGAACTGGTGACAGTTCTTTTCAGAATGCTTGGTAAAATTCACTTGTAAAACCGTGTGGTCCAGGGCCCCCCTTTTTTTTCTTTTTCTTTTTTTTCTGGATATTGTTTTACTACCTTTTCCATTTCTTCTTTTATAATGGGTCTGTTCAGGTGTTCAATTTTGATTTGTGCCAGTTTAGATAGTTTGTGATTTTCTAAGTATTTGTCTATTTCCTCTGTTTCCATATTTGTTTAAGTACAGTTTTTAATAATATTTCATTCTTAACCTTTTTGTTTTGTTTGATTCTGTTGTGACATTGCCTGCTTCATCTCTTATTTGGATTATTTATGCCTTTTCTTCTTCTCTTTTCTTAGTTTTGCTAGTGGTTAGCTGATTTTATTGACCTTTTAGAAGAACCAACTCCTGTTTTGTTGATAGTTTCAATTGTTTTTCTTGGTTCTGTTTTATTTATTTCTGCCTAAATTTTCATAATTTCAGGGGTTTTTTTTGGGAATGTTTCAGATTTTCTTGCTGTTCTTTTTCAATTTGTTGGAAATGTTCAGTTAGTCAGTGGTAATTTTTTCCTTTCTTTAAATATGTTTGCTTATTGTTATTAATTGACCTCTGATTAATGGTTTGACTGTTTCCCAAAGGGTTTGGTAAGTTGAGTTTTCATTGTCATTTGTTTTAAGAAATTTTTTTTCTTCTAGTACCATTCGAGTTGCTATAATCAAGGATGCTTTCGGCAGAATGTTAAATGATCCAGGAAGTATTAAAAGAAGATGGATGGAAGGAATATACTGAGTCACTGTATCGAAAGGAATTGGAAGACACAGAAGAATTTCATGAAACAACATATGAGCAAGAGCCGATGGTGATGAAAGAAGTTCAGGCTGCTTTGAAGGAAATGGCAAAAAATAAGGCTCCAGGAACAGATGGTATACCAATTGACATATTTCAGTTAACAAATGCTGCCCTGGCAGTGCTCACCAAGTTGTGCCAAGAAATCTGGAGAACGACCACTTGGCCAACTGACTGGAAGAGATCGATATTGGTTCCTATCCCAAAGAAAGGTGACCCAACAGAATGTGGAAACTACAGGACAATCTCACTGATTTCACATGCAATCAAGATTTTACTGAAGATTATCCAAAAACGACTGGAACAGCACATCAACAGAGAACTACCAGAAGTCCAGGCTGGGTTTAGAAGGGGTTGTGGTACTAGAGATATTGTAGCTGATGTTAGATGGATCTTGGCTGAAAGCAGGGAACACCAGAGGAATGTCTATCTGTGTTTCATTGACTATGCAAAGGCATTTGACTGTGTAGATCATAACAAACTATGGCTGACTCTGAGAAGAATGGGAATCCCAGAACACTTGATAGTTCTAATGCGAAACTTATACTTGTACCAGGAGGCAGTCGTCAGAACAGAGCAAGGGAACACTGCATGGTTCAAAATTGGGAAGGGCATATGCCAGGGATGCATCCTATCTCCATACCTTTTCAACCTATATGCAGAACAGATTATCCAGGAGGCTGGGCTCTATGAGGAGAAATGTGGGGTCAAGATTGGTGGACGATTTAACAACAACCAGCGTTATGCGGATGACACAACCCTGCTGGGTGAAACTGAAGAGGACCTGAAGCGTCTGCTGCAGAGCATCAAGGAGTGCAGCCTACAATATGGATTGAGGCTCAATGTCAAGAAGACAAAGATTCTCACCACTGGACCAATTGGCAGCCTCAGGATGGATGGTGAAGAGATTGAGATTGTACACAGCTTTAGTTTGCTTGGCTCCATAGTCAACAGTCTTGGCACCAGCAGCCAGGAAATTAAAAGGCGCATTGCCACGGGAAAGTCCGCTGTTAGGGACCTCTCCAAAGTACTGAAGAGCAATGGTGTCTCTCTGGAGACTAAGGTGCATCTGATACAGGCTATGGTCTTCGCAATCACTTGTTATGCATCAGAGAGTTGGACAATGACCAAGGAGGATAGAAGGAGAATTGATGCCTTTGAGCTTTGGTGCTGGAGAAGAGTATTGAGAATACCATGGACTGCTAGGAAAACAAACAGATTTGTCCTGGAAAGGGTTAAACCAGGTGGCTCCTTGGAGGCAAGGATTCTGAGGATCCGTCTAACATACTTTGGACATGTGAGGAGAGACCGGTCCTTGGAGAGGGACATCATGCTTGGGAGGGTGGAGGGACGGCGCAGGAGAGGAAGGCCCTCTATGAGGTGGATTGAATTGGTGACTGGGATAATTGGAATGGGAGTGTCAGAGACAGTGCGATTGGCACAGGACAGAGAGGAGTTTAGGGCTGTTGTACATAGGGTAGCTATGAGTCACAAGCGGCTCGACAGCACATAACAACAACAACAACAACAACAACAGTGCCCATTCATGTTCAAACTAGGTGTTGGTCAGATTCCAAATGCCTGATTTTTTCCCTTCTTTATCCTCTTGTTATTAGTTTCTAATTTTGTAGCATGTGGTCTGAGAAGATCTTTGTATTATTTCTTTGGTTTTTTAAATTTACTGATGCTTGCCTTGTGACCTAAAATGTAGTCTATTCTGGAGAACATTCCATGTATGTTGGAGAAGATATACTGTGCTTTTTGGGGGTCCATTAGCCTATAAATATCTATGAGATTCATTTGGTTTATTGTATGTGGTTTAATTCTTCTGTGTTTTAGTTGAGTTTCTTTTTGGACATTCTATCTTTTCTTGAGAGTGGTGTATTGAAGTCTCCAACTATTACAGTAATGCTATCTATCTCCTTTTTCAGTTTTGTTAATGTTTGTTTTATATATTTTTAAGCCTTTCATTTGTTGCATAGCTATTTTTTATTGTTAAGCCTTCTTGTTCTTTTGTAGTGAACTTTCTTGTCCTTTGTCCTCTTTTTTTTTACACTGAAATGTATTTTAGCAGAGATTAATGTCACTACTACAGCTTTTCTTCTGATTGCTATTTGCTTGGTATATTTTTCCCCACCCATTTATTTTTTGTCTTTATATATCTTCACTTTTCAGGTGTGTTTTTTTGTAGATGGCATATTGATAAATTTTGTCATTTTATCCAATCTCCTAATCTTTTTCTCTTCAGTGGTGCATTTAAAGCATTTAAGTTAAATGTGATTATTGAGAGGAAAAGTTTCATTACTATTACTTTGTTCTTTTTGGTGTTGTTGCTAGTTACTTTTGTCCATCCTGCTTTGTCACCTCTGTAAGAAGGATGTCTCTCAGTATTTCCTGCAATGCTGTTCTTGTTTTTACGAACTCCCTTAGGTTCTCTTTTTCTGGGTATATCTTGATCTCTCCTTCATATTTGAATGGGCAGTTTTGTTGAGTACAATATTCTTGGTTGACAGTTGTGTTCTTTGAGTGTTCAATATATGCCATTCCATTGTCTTCTCACTCGAATGGTTTCTGCTGTGAAATTGGCATATAATCTTATTTGCTTTCCCTTATAGGTTACTCTTCATTTCTCCCTAGCTGCTTTCAGTATTCTCTCATCTTTGGTTCTGGTAAATTTGACTATGATATGCCTTGGTGTTTTTCTTTTGGGGTCTATTCTATATCATTTTCTCTTAGCTTCTTGAATATATGTTCTGTCATTCTTCGTTATGTCTGCTAAGTTTCCTTCTAATAATTCTTCTACAACTTTTTTGGTGCCTTTAGTTGTTTCTTCCTGTTCTACGATTCCAATTATGCACATGTTATTTCTCTTGATGGTGTCCCACATTATTTTTTTTTAGGTTTTCTTCTTTTTTCCTTCCTTTTAAATTCTACTTTTTGCTCTAGCACTTCAGTGGTGACAATTATATCTTCTATTTCACTAGTTCTGTGTTCCACCTCTTCAACACTGTTCATGTTTCCCTCCATCATGTTGACAGCATTTGAAACATTATTGTGGTTTCTTATTTCTCCAAAGCCTCTAATGTCTTGTTTGTTTTATCTGGATTATTTTTTTAAGCTCCTCCTGGTTTTTGCTTGCTGTAATTCTTCAAGTTTGTCTTTCACCCATTGAAAAATATTAAATCATCTTTTTTTAAAAAAAATCTGTGTCAAAAAGTTTCATCAAACTTTCTGGCTTCAGTAAAACCATTGATACTGTGTCACTTTGGTGGGGATGAAACCTTGCTTTGGGCTTGTGTAGGGAGAGAGGTAACCTGCTTCTTACATGACTTTGTTGTGGTAGAGTTTTTCGTTTCTGAAGTAATAGCAGGTTCTTGATCTAAAGTCACCACTCCAGGAGAGGGTGGGCAGCTACCCTGCCTGGGTTTCTCTCTGCCTTCTGAACCAAGTGAATATTTGTTTCAATTCTGTAGAGAAAAGGCCTCTGAAAGCATCCTCCTGTGTCAGACAAGTGCCACAGCTAGACTAGCAGAAGGTGCTCTGGGCTACAGGCAGTTGAAGGACTGGACTTGAGAAGATGCAAGGCAGAACACAGATATCTGATTGGAAAACCAGGAAGCCTTGGTTTTCCCTTCAAGAATGAGCACAAGCTGTCTCACTCCCTTCTGATTGTGCTTAAGGGGCCCCATGTGATCCAGCCAAACATCGGTGACCTCCTCACAAAGTACCTCACTTAAGTTCCAGTGTCACTCTCAGCACATGTCACTCCAGGTACATGTCATGTCAGGTCCCAGCACTTGCATTGGCATCAAGAGAAGAGGTCCCTGCACGAGATGGCAGCATCGGGAGAGAAGGTCCTGGCCTGGGCCAGCAGCATCAGCCTTTTTAGCTTTTTGAGGAAACATATAATTGCCTTCAAGAGTAGTTGTGCAATTTTACAATCTCATCAACAAAATATAAGTGATCCTATCTCACCACGTCCTCTTCAACATTCATTACTTGCCTTTCTGCTAAACTTCGTCACTGATACTGGATTGAGATGATATCTCTTTACGGTTTGTTTTTTTTTTTAATTTTCTTTTGTATTATACTCTTACTTTTTTATTGTTCTTAATTAAGTAGGTCCTGAATTTACTCTTCTTCCTAGGCATTCCACAACTAATTAGAAGAGACATACTGGTTTTCTAATTTGTCTAAATGAATAACAATCTTCCCCAAATGTACATAACTCATTTGTGGTTTTTATTTGCATCTTTTTTTATTGTCAGTGATTTTGAACATTCTTCATGTGTCTGTTTGCCATCTGGATATTTTCCTATGTAAAACTTCTTTCCATGTATTTTGCCCATTTTATAATTGAGTTGTCAGTCTTTTTATTGTGAAGGCCCTGTAGGATTCTGTAAACTTTTGATATGAGACCCTTGCTTGAAATGGTATTCCCGAAAGGGTTTAGTTTTGTTGCTTGGGGTGTGGTTTTTTTTGTTTGTTTGTTTTTTTGTTTTTTGGTGTTTTTTCCCCCCGTTTTGGGAGTTTTGTTTTGTTGGGGTTTTTTTTTGGTTTTTGGTTTTTTTTACCAGTCCATAGGGTTGTGGTTTGTTTGTGTGTTTGTTTTTTTAACTCTGTTGGATACATTTAACATCCTCCCACAACTCATCTGGTCTTTGCTCATTAGTGTTCAAGGCCTCAAACCTGTTCCTGAGATGATTCTGAAATTCAGGTGGGATGAAATCAAAGTCATATTTTGGCTTCTGTGGATTCGATTTAATTTTCCTCAGCTTCAGCTTGAACTTGCACATGAGTAGTTGGTGGTCTGTTCCACAATCAGCTCCTGGCCTTGTTTTCACAGCCGATATTGAGCTTCTCCTGCGGTTTTCTCCACAGATGTAATCGATCTGATTCCTATGCATACCATCAGGTGAAATCCATGTGTATAATCTACGTTTATGTCTCTTAAAAAACATATTTGCAATTAAAAGTCACTGATTGTGCAAAATTCAATCATTCTATCTCCAGCTTCATTTCTGTCACCAAGTCCATGTTTTCCAACTACTGATTCTTCTTCCCTGTTCCCAACTTTTGCGTTCCAGTCGGCCATTATTATCAATGCATCTTGATTGCATGTTCGATCTATCTCTGCCTGTAAGAGTTGGTAGAAATCATCTATTTCTTCTTCTTTGGCTCTGGTTGTTGGTGCATATATCTGGATGATAGTAGTGTTCACTGGACTTCCTTGTAAGTGTATGGATATAATCCTATCACTCACAATGTTGTACTTCAAGATGGACCTAGAAATTTCTTTTTTGACTATGAAAGCAACTCCATTTTTCCTCACCTTTTCATCTCCAGAATAATATATCATATGGTCATCTGACTCGAAATGCCCCATGCCAGTCCATCTCATCTCTCCAATGCCTAGTATGTCAATATTTATGCGTTCCATTTCTTTCTTAACAATTTTTAACTTTCCTGCATTCATGGTTCTCACATTCCATGCTCCAATTACTAGTATCTGCTTAAAACTGTTCCTCTTCCTTTGTCTTTCCATGCTTGACAGTTCTACCTAGGTTGCCCTTTCTGTTCGTCTATGTGCGATGGGAAAGTCTGCGGTTAGGGACCCCTCTAAAGTACTCAAGAGCAACAGTGTCTCTCTGAAGACTAAGGTGTGCCTGATACAGGCCATGGTTTTTGCAATCACTTGTTATGCATCAGAGAGTTGGACAATGACTAGGGAGGATAGAAGGATAATTGACGCCTTTGAGCTGTGGTGCTGGAGAAGAGTACTGAATGTACCATGGACTGCCAAGAAAACAAACAGATTCATCCTAGAGAGTGTTAAACCAGGCTGCTTCTTGGAGGCAAGGATTCTGGGGCTTTGCCTGACATACGTTGGACATGTTGTAAGGAGAGACAGGTCTTTGGAGAGGGACATCATGCTGGGCAGAGTGGAGGGACAGCGCAGGAGGGGAAGATCCTCTATGAGGTGGATTGATTCAGTGACTGGGGTAATCGGGATGGGTTTGTCAGAGGCAATGAGATTGGCACAGGATAGAGCAGGGTTTAGGGCTGTTGTACATAGAGTCGCTATGAGTCGCAAACGACTTGCTGGCACATAACAACAAACAACAACAACTCTGTTGGAAAAAGTTTTTTATTTGCACAGGGATTTAATTGTTAGAAGTTCCTATTCATTCATTTTATCCTCTCCAGACTGTGCATTTCTGGCTGTATTTGAGAATCTCTTTACACCATAGACTAGGATGTCTAAGCTTGATGCCAGTTTTTCTTTGATAAACTTCATGTTTTTGAGCTTCACTTCCAGATCTCTGTCCCACCATGAGCTGATTTTTGTGTATGGTGTGAGATATTTATTCTGTTTTAGCTTTCTGCAGGTCCAGTTTTGCCAGCACCATTTGTTGAAAAAGTTGTTTTCCCCATTTAATAGATTTAATTTTCTTGACAAATATCAGTTGATCATAGAGAGCTGGGCCCATTTTTGGGTTCTCAATTCTGTTCTGTTGTTCTATGTGTCCGTCATTGCACCAGTATCATGCTAATTTGGTTACCACCACTGTGTTGTAGGGTTTGAGATCAGGGAGTTCTATGCCTCCCACTTCATTTTCGTTTTTCAGAGTGTTTTGTTTATTCAGGGTCTCATTTCTCTCCAAATAAACTTGGCAATCCCACTTTCAATCTCCTTTAAAAATTAATTTGGTATCTTTATAGAGATTGCATTGATCATGTAGATTGCATACCTCTGGAAATCTGTGCACACTGATAAAAATTGATAGTATAAGGGCTTTGGTTCTTTTGTTCATGGGGTCGCTAGGAGTTGTACTTGACTTGAAGGCATACAATAACAATAACAACAACAATATCCATTAACAAGGGACATTTTCCCATTTCGTTTATTCTGTCTCAAAGAAATATTCTGTAGTTTTCTTTGTATAGGTGCTTTGTGTTTGTAGTTAGTGTTACTTCCAAGTATCTCAATTTGTGGTTGTCTATTGTGAATGGTATTGTTTTGGTTTCCTTCTCTGAGTTCTCTTTGTTACCTTAGAGGAATCTTACTGATTTTTGGATATTGATTTTATATCCTGACACTCTTCTCAAATAGTTTACTAGCTCTAACAGGTTTTTGTTGTTGTTGTTGAGTCCTTGGGATTTTCTGTGTACACTATCATATCACCTAAATTGTCTCTTTGCATATCTGGATGACTTTATTTCCTTCTCTTGATGTATTGCCCTAGCAAGTGCTTCCAATACAATATTGAATAGAAGTGGTGATAGTGGGTATCATCGTCTGGTCCCTGTTCTCAAGGAAAATGCTTTTAGCCTTTCTCTATTGAGAACGATATTGGCTCTTGGTTTTGCAAATATACATTTCACTATGTTGGGAAAATAATCCCTTCTATTCCAATTTTCCATTTTTCAATGGCTAATTTTTCAGTACATACTCAGGATTTTCTTCTTAGATACCGCAGAGCAAACTCAAACTGTTAACCTTTTAGGCAGTAGTTGTGTATGCTAATTTTTCCTTACTATAGGTTTATAAAATTTAGTCATCTTGAAGCTTTCTTCAGAAGAGGTACAAGATGAACTGACCTAGACCCTACCTTCTTTCCTTGCTTAAATTCTTCCCTTCTCTGTCACACCAGGCAGTCAAGTGTTTACAAAGGTGTCTTGACCTTATATCAGCACTCTTTATTCATATTAACATGGATATGTCCCTTGTTTCCTTGTCCACTGCTCCTCTTTTGCTTCTGCAGTGGAACTGCTCCTGCTAACAAACTAACCTACTAGAGAAGACTTTTTGATTGAATATTGCAGTCCATTTCTAATCTTTTATCTGCACTGCAGAATAATCTGGGAAGAGTGAGTTGGGGCAACTTTATCTGGGTCTGGGAAACTGAATGGGAAAGTGAGAATTGAAATTCCCTGAAGAAATCTGTTAATCTTACCAGGAAAGTGTTAGGGAGCCTTATCTTTGTCTCTCTCTGTTTTCATCTTCCTCACTGTCTATTTCTCCCTGTATGTCTTTCCCCCCCTTCCCCCTCCCCTCTCCTTCCCTCTGCCCCTCTCCCTCTCCTTCCTCCTTCCATCCCCTCTCTCTCTCACCCCCTCCCCCTTCCCAGTCCCTTCTCCTTCTGTCCCCCCCTCCCTCTTATCCTCTTTAAAATAAAACCACATGGATGGCTCCTCTTATTCCTTAGGTCATGGAGTGTTGCCCATGAATAAATTGCCTGCTGATGATAAAAGGAGGTACAGATAATTAGTGTTGGCTTGCTGCAAAGTCACTTTACTTTCTCTATGCAGCCAACAAATACAAACAGCAGCAACACAAATGCTCATTTTTACACAAAGGGAGAGGCATGGTGGTTTATGTTCCACTATTAAGGTCCTAAAGGCCTAGCCAGTGGATGAGAGATTGCCTGGCAGATATGTCTGAGCATTTTGTACTGGATGAGGACATTAATCAGATAGATTCTAAATGTTCACATGGCTTCCATCACAACAAGCAATTCCAAAGTAAGATACTTGGGCTCAGAAGAAGGAAAAAAGAGCCAGCCATCTAGCTACAAAATATACTTTTAAAGCAAAGTTTTTATATAAACAATTTACAATATTGTTGCCAGCCATTCACTGGGAAAAAAAGTGGAGAGGACTAGTAGTTCCAGCTTTATTTTTCCCCCTAAACATAATAGAGGATTTTGTGTTATCAACATACAATCAAGCTAGAGATTGCAAAAGGCTCTCATTTTTCTTTCCTTTGCCTAGGTTCATGACTAGTTTTTCCTTCTTTTTAGACCCTATCTAATTAGCTTTTTTTCAAATGATTAATAGAAACTATTATTAATATTTAAGTGATAAGATAGAACATCAGACAAGCCATTGGAACCTGAAGTGAATGTTGGGTTACAGAGTGTGGTGTGGGGCTGAGCTAATATTAATCAAAAGCACACAAACAAAGCTGATGAATCACCAAAGAATCAATTATTAACAGGACATGATGTCTTATTCTTCCATGGTCAGAGTTGGCATCCTCACTTTTTCTGGGCCGAACAAATCAAAACCATATGATTGCTTGTTGTGCAAGAGATCAGGAGGAAAAGCACCATCCATCTTAATGATGTACCTTCTGGTGAATTGTTCCAGGCACATTGTCCATTGGGTTTCTCCTTTATAGAAGACACTGGAGACAGGAACACTCATATGTATATGATGCCATATAAAGGCATGGAGTGAGCAGTGGTATCTGAAGAGAAAGGGAACAAAGTAAGGGGATGGAGTATAAAAGGATTTAGTAGAAGAGGTTCGGGGATTCTCTTTGCGATGATTAGAGCTTCTGGTAGGAATGATACCTGAGAAGTTAAATACCAGAGAGTTATTTGGATGCTAGTAGAAAAATAGATCATGTCCACAGGATTCAAGGATTCTGCTCTAGAGTTTGGTAATCATCCACAGAATGGCAATGATGTCATTAAAATGGGAGAGTCAGAAGGTGAAAGTCACAGAGATTATGAAATGTGTCAGAAAGCCATCCCTCCCGCCCCCAAAAACCAAACAAACAAACATGGAAAAGGCTTTAGGATGGCATTGGAGGATTTTCAATAGGTTGAAACATAAAACATGTAAACATGACATAACATCATGATACCTAGAAATCAGAAAACTGAATCAACAACCACCGGAATTCTCCTGAATTTAAGGTTCTGTTATAGATCCTGATGCATGAAGATCAATGAGCAGATGATGGGAAACTGCTTGGTGAATAGCAGAGAGATGAACAGAAGAGATTATCACTACCCATGAATGACGACTAAATGGTATGATCTTAGTGGTTGCTACTTTGTGTTATGTCTAGTCCTGGGTACCTTTAAAATTTTTTTTTACATTTTAAACATATAATTTGGATAGTCTATGGTTTCTGAAAGGAGAGCTTGCTTCAGGAAAGGAATGAGCAATGGTGTCCTTTGTAGGTTTAGCTTTTAAATATTCTCTATGAGAAAACGATTTCTTTTATATATTCTCTATGAGAAACTATATATTAGCAAGTCGTGTAAGTGGCACAAGTGGTTTGTGATTGATGTTACATAGAAGTTGGTGGTTGGAACCCACCCAATGGTTGCATAAGAAAAAGACAGGAACCCTGCATCCCTAGACAGTCAAGAAAATCTTGTGAAGCAGTTATACTCTTGGAATTCCAACTCTGAATGAGTTGGAATTGACTCAGTGACAAAAAATTAGAGGTGTTCTAAAAATTTAGAAGTGTTCCTAAGTTGTATAGACAGTTAATATGTTTAGCTGCAATCATGTTGAAGGTTCAAGTGTACCCAGACATGTCTTAGAAGAAAGACCTGGTGATTGACTCCCAAAAAAAATCAATATTGAAAGTTCTGGGAAACACAGTTCTCCTCTGACAAACATGAGGTCTCTAGGAATTAGAGTCAACTTTTAAAATTTTTCACCTCAACTTTGGTTAGCTATTTCTCAAACCTTTCTATTTAAATTAAACTTAAAGTTCAGCACAGTTTCAGTGTGATTTGGTGACCATGGAAGAAAGTCTTAAGAATAGCGCTGACTGCCTCACTCTACTATTTTCAAAGTCTTGAAATGAAACAGAAACAATGTATGTGCTCCAAGCTGCTTCCAAACGGAAGGCAGGAAATCATCACATCTATTCTCCAAGAAATGCAAAACCAATTGCATGTGCCCCCTTATCCCTGGCATAACATTAGCACTGTAATCAAAATGAATAAACTCTCATGTAGGCTGTGATAAAAAAGAGAAGCAACACTTTATATGAGCTCCTTCGATGTAAACCACATCACTCAACTTACAGATTTTTTATATGTATATAGCATAAATATGAGAATTTTTATAAAATATAAGAGCTTTCTGTCAGACTTTTTGACACATTAGTCACAAAAGGACATGAGCATGACTCATAGCAACCCAAAGAAAAAAGTCTGAACCCTGTTCTACCACATGTACCATCCTCATAAATTCTGACACACTTGAGTCCATTGCTACAGTCACTGTCAATTCATTTTGTTGAGGGTCTTCCCCTTTTTTCTGACAACCTGTCCAAGCATTCTGTCCCTTTCCAAAGAATAGCCTCTCCTACAAAATGCCCAAAGTATGTGAGACAAAGTTTTGCTTTCCTACTTTTCAAGTATTATTCTAGTTTCCCTTTTAAAATAAAGTATGCATTAAAGACTGGATGAAATAGCAGTATGATTTGTAAACTTCTGCCAAAATCACAGTACAATAAATATATTTTAAAATAAGTATAAAGAAATCTGGAGAATAACCACTTGGCCAACTGACTGGAAGAGATGTATATTTCTTCCCATCCCAAAGAAGGGTGACCCAACTGAGTGTGGAAACTACAGAACAGTATTGATTTCACATGCAAGCAAGATTCTACTGAAGATTATCCAAAAAAGACTGGAACAGTACATCAGCAGAGAACTGCCAGAAGTCCAGGCTGGTTTTAGAAGGGGTCGTGGTACTAGCGATATTGTAGCTATGTTAGATGAATCTTAGCTGAAAGCAGAGAATACCAGAAGAATGTCTACCTGTGTTTCATTGATTATGCAAAGGCATTT
>NW_006400211.1:83154-102289 GCF_000299155.1 Elephantulus edwardii | reverse complement strand
GCTATGAGTCGCAAACGACTCAATGGCACATAACAACAACATAAATAAATAAATAATTGAATAGTAAACCAATTAGCTTTGTAATTTTTTTTTTTTCAAATCACAATGAAAAGGGGGGAAAAGGGGAATGCAATTTCACACTGACAGATCTGATACAGAATCAATTTGATAGTAGGTACTATCTTTTTTTAGTATCTTCTTAGTAGCTACTTTCTTTGGTTTAAGTACTTGTTCCTTTTTCTTTTTTTAATTTTTTTATTAATTTTTTTTGTGTGTGTGTGTGTACCATCAAATTGGGTCTGATTGGTACAGGAGAAGATTGTCCCTCCTCCAGCAGAGCGTTCTTTTCCTTTTAAGTTAATATTGACTTAAAGAGATGCCATAGGACAAGCAGCCTTATAGGTTTTCAAGACTGGTCCCTTATCTTTCTCCCATAGAGAAGCTGGTAATTTCCAACCACGAAATATTAAATTAGAGAATGAACACTCAAGCACTATGTAAACAGAACTCAGGTTTTAGCACACAGTGCTTTATATCCATACTTTCACAAAGAATAAAAAAAGTTGAGCAATAGTAGCAATAGTGACAACAGAATTAGCCTATTTTAATAATTACCTTCTACATGTGGTGATAGATCATACTTCGTGATTTAAATTTCTTAGCTCCTTGAACTCTAACAGCTACCACATTCCTCTGTTTTTGCTGCTGAAGTATGTAAAAAAAATTGTATTGAGCTTAGAACTGTGGTCAATATCACATTGTACCTCTGGTGGAAAGCATTTTTATACCTGCTCTACTCATTCTTAATGAGAATGATATAGAGGTTCTCACCATAGAATCTTTGGATAATTGTCATAAGATGGTTTTGGTACTAGAATTAACTCAAAGAACTAATCACTCTTTGCAAATACTTTATCAGAAAATTTGATTACCTCTCTTTGGCTTTTTCCCTAGGAGTGCCTGTGTTCTCACAGCAAAGAAAGCATTTAGCCTATGCCTTTTACAAGAGATGAGTTTCAGTTGTTGTTGATGTTGGTAGACACCATTGGGTCTAGTGTGACCCATAGCAACACTATGAACAACAGTTCTGAATCTTGTTCTATCCCCACGCCTCCTGACACACTAGAGCCCATTGCAGCAGTCATCATGTTAATCTACCTGGAAAAAGCTCTTCCCTTCCATGGCTGACCCTCCACCTTTCTGAGATGCTTGATGTTGCATTTTCTGAGAATTTATCTCTTCTTCATTTCTGGTGTTGTTTTTGTTAAATTCTGTAGAGTCGGTCCCGACTTTTGGCAATCCTACATGTAACAGACACATTGACTAACCAGGCTTGGACAAACTTCACAATCATTGCTATTTTGAGCCTATGTTTTATACACAATATGTTAATTCATCTCACTGAATGTCTTTCTCTTTCTCACTAACCCTTTATCAAGTATGATATCCTTCTCCAGGGTCAAACCTATCCTGATAAAAAGCCCAAAGTATGTGAGGCTGTTTCACCACTCCCACTTCCAAGCAAAATTCTGGCTACATTCCTTCCAAAAGAGATTGTATTTTCTTCTAGAAGTACAAGGTGTATTCAATACCCTCCACCGATGTCATAAAAAAGCATCCATTTTTAAGTCTTTGTTATTGATTGTCTAGACATACTTTAGTCTTCAAAGTGACATTTTTCATTTTTACACTTCAAAGAGGTTTTTTTGTAGCAGATTTCCCTAATGCTTGCTTTGATTTCTTGAATACTAATTTTAGGATTTCTGATACCATGTCTCTTATTATGAGCTCTTTTAATTGTCATTTTAACAAGTTTACAGAAAAGTTAGATATTCATTCATTCATTGTCACACATTTTAGGCCCTCTTCCTTCCTTTCCTCTCCATTTCCCTTTTTTCATTAGTTTATTTATAAAATTCTAATACAAATGCAAACAAATTCTTTCAATTTCCCTCACCCTACCACCCATCAAACTGTATAACCCAATGATTAATCTTCCTGCCCCCTGCACATCTACATCCCTCTGTTTCCAGCCTCTCCCACCCTTTCTGGATCTTTATACTCATTCTACAATAATGGTCTTATACAATATTTATGCTTGTGGGATTGAGTTAGTTCAGTCAGCGTAATGCTCTCCAGTCCCTCCTGTTAGGTATTAATTTACAAAGTTATTGCTCCTGCGTGCTGCATAATATTCCATTGTGTGAATGTACCATAATTTCTCAATGTATTCTTTTGTGGTTGGACATTTGGGCTGTTTCCATGTTCTTGTGGTGGTGAATAATGCTGCTATGAACATTGGTGTACAAATCTGAGTTTGTGCCTCAGTTCTCATATTCTCGGGTTTTATTGCAAGTAATGGAATAGCTGGATCATATAGAATTTCTATGTTCAGCTTTTTGAGGAAGCACCAAACTGTCTTCCATAATGGTTGCACAATTTTACAATCCCACCAACAATGTATAAAAGCTCCTTTCTGGCCATATCCTCTTCAACATCTATTACTTGCTGCCCTGTTAAACTTTACCACTTTTACTGAAGTAAGACGATACCTTATTGTGGTTTTTATTTGCATCTCTCTTATTGCCAGTGATTTGGAGCATTTCTTCATGTGTCTGTTTCCTATTCAAATATTGTCCTCTGTGAAATTTTTTTCCATGTCTTTTGCCATTTTGTAATCCGATTATCAGTCTTTTTCTTGTGGAGGCCAAGGAATATTCTGTAAATTTTCTTTGTAAGACTCTTGTCTGAGATGCTATTACCAAATGTTGGTTCCCAGTCTGTAGATTTTCTTTTCACCCTGTTAGAAAAAGTTTTTGATGTGCACAGGTATTTAATCTTTAGAAAGTCCCATGCATCAATTTTATCCTCTTTAAATTGTGCATTTCTGGTTGTATTTGGCAGTCTCTTTATACCTTGGACTAGCGCTTCTAATACTGATCCTAGTTTGTCTCTTAAGAATGTTATGGTTTGGGGTTTTACTCCCAGGTCTCTGATCCACCTTGAGCTGATTTTTGCTATGGTGTGAGATGTGGATCCTGTTTAGGCTTTCTGCAGGTGGAAGTCCAGCTTTGCCAGCACCATTTGTTGAAGAGATTATCATTTCCCCATTTGATAGCTTTGATTTCCTTGCAGAATATCTGTTGACCATAGATAGCTGGGTCTATTTCTGGGTTCTCAATCATGTTCCATTGGTCGAAGTGCCTGTCATTGTACCAGTACCATGCTGTTTTGGTTACCACTGCTGTATAGTAGGTTTTGAGGCCAGGGATTGCTATGCCTCCAACCTCATTTTTGTTTTTCAGATTTGTTTTGCTTATTCGGGGTCTCTTGTCTCTCCAAATAAATTTTATAATTTCTCTTTCAATATCCTTGAAAAACTAATTTGGTACCTTCATTGGGATTGCATTGAACATGTATATTGCTTTTGATAGGATTGTCATTTTCACCATATCCTATCTATAAACAGGGCACATTTTTCCATTTCTTTAGGTCTTTTATTGTGTCTTTCAGAAGTACTCTATAGTTTTCCTTTGTATAGATCTCTTGTATCTCTATTGACGTTCACTCCCAATTTTCTCAATTTTTGGTTGCCTTTTGTAAATAAAAAGAAATTAAGTGGCAGTTGGAGATATAATTGAATGCGTCAATCTAGAATGGTTCACAGTGCCTGTATATGAGAGCAGATCACTGTACTGTGAGACATAGATGCTGTGTTTGTCCCATTTTACAGTGTCCCCAAAGACTTCCTCTGTATTTTGTCTTTGTTCTTATATTTTTTTTTGGTATATATATCTAATTGGAGGGAACATAAAAAAGTTCAGGGTTGGTTTTTTTCACAATAATCCACCACTGTTTGACTGGTGGTACATTTTTCAGAGTTGTAGAGCATCCATATTTCTACTTCTTTTTTCTGTCCAGGTTTTGACTCCCTTGGGCAAACTCCCAGCTCTCAGCTCTGTCTGGCTCACTGAGCTGGCACGACCACCTCTGAAAAAGTTCTAGGGATGACAGATTTCTGACACAGAGAGATTAATTAGGTATAGGGAAGCAGGTGGCTTCAAGTGGCTTGGTCATTACCAACTATACTTTATATAATAGAATGCAAATGAGCAGACACCTCCCACTCGAAATGCCTAGCACCAGGTTAACTACCAAAACCCATAATCCCATGATGGGATATTAACTCCAATGATGACGCATCTTGATTGCATCTTAAAACGAGAAAGAGAAGTTGGTAAAATAAGTTGAAGAATAAGAACTCCTCATTACAAGTAATTCCAAGATTTTGAATTGTGGCTCTAATCCAAAGACATGTCTGTCACTGGGTTTGACAAGATGCCAAGTCATTTGGTTTCCAGCCATTGGGTATCCTCTATCCAAGCAAAACAAACAAACAACTGAAAAATCCCAAACAAAGAGGGGAGGGAAACCCAAAATAAAACAGAAATCAAGGGAGATATGTTAATAACAGTAACAGATTTTCACTGGGATTTTTTTTATCTAAAAGACCCTCTATACAAATGGGTATTTATTTTAACTCAAAAGTTGAGACTTGTACTATGTTATTGTTGCTGTGTATCATTGAGTCAGAACTGATCATTGATCCTCTGGTAGTTTTTCAGAGGCACTTAATTGCACAGGAGATTGCCCATCTTTTCCCCATACAGCTGTTGGTGGATTCCAACCATATACCTCCGGCTTGCAGGTCAGTTTCTTGCCACTAGGTTTCCAGTTGTTGCTGTTGTGTGCCGTTAAGTCTGAACCAACCTATAGCTGACCCTCTGGTGAGTTTTCAGAGGCAGTTAATTACATGGTAGGGACTGCTCATCCTTCTCCCACACAGAAGAGCATTACAGAAATGGCTTTTTATTTCTATGAATTCACATTGTCTCTTGGAGAAATGTATATGCTAAACAAGAATTTATAGCATACAAAACAAAATTCTGTCATAAAAGTCAGATGAAGCATCAGGGAGCTCCACAGAGAGTCTGAAGAACACTGCTCTTGGATGCATTTATTTGAGTCTAGCCTTTGATTTGTCTTCATATAACATGACAACAACATCGTTATCTTTACATCACTTTTCTTTGCTGCAGATAGGACTCAATAGTCTCATTTTGCCCAACACCAGAAATTCTCAAGGAGCACCAGGAAAATGCAAGGGTTAAGTTAGAAACTTTCATTGCACAGAAATGAGGAATTAGGGGTGCACTTGGAGGCAGATATGCCTGTTCAGAGCTCAGAAGGGCACTTCCCACAAGGTCTCATTGCTTTACTCAGAAAAGTCTCTCCCCCCCCCCCAGAGTCCTGATGCTGGACTGAACAGCTCATTTCTGTTTCACTTTAAAGCTGAGTTTAAAGGTATAAAGAGAAAGAAGTTACACTGACTAACCTAGAATCTTAGTGAAATCTCTGCATTTCATTAAGTAACATTAATACACAGTTTTGGATGCAGCATAAAAAACAGTTTTGAGATGGGTTAAAATCCCATTTTATGTCAGCTGAATGATTTCATATTGAACTTATCTCTAAAGAGAGGCCTCTCAGAATAAGATTACTAGGAAAAGTGCTTCAGAAATTCTTTCCGAGGTAGATGCCAAAGTTTCTCAGAGGAAAGACTCAAAGTGAGGGTCAGCCTTCTGAGCTCTTGGCAAAAACTGTAAGATTTGCACTAGCGACTGTAAGCATTTTAGCAATGGGCTGTCCACACAATGGTGTGGTTGCCAGAAGCATACTTGTGTTGCTAATACAGTGATGGCCCTGAACTTGTGCCCATGATCTTTGGCTTCATTTCTACAATGTGGGATTGGCCAAGTATGTTGGTACTGGGAGAAGACCCTGCCTTATCTCTTGTTGTTTCCCTTCTTCTCTCCTTTTTTGACATTTTCCACAGATTGTAGAATTGGCACAATCTCACTGTAGAAAACTAAATAAACTGTACCATTAATTGGGGAAAATGTAAGTTTTCCTAAACTTCTCCGTCCAGAAACAAATCTCAAAATTTTAGTTGGTTTGTGTTTACTATTTTTCCTTATAATTTAAAAATCCATAATATATGCATACATGAGAACATTGAAGGTTTTCACCAACTTTTGCAGTCTGAAATTGATCACACATGCAATCAAGATACATTGATAATTACCAGTGAGTTGGACACAAAAACTAGTAATGGGAATATTAAAAAAAAAAAAGACTTGCAAACACATCCACATACTTAAATATAAACTAATTCTTATTGCCTTCAATTTGGTGCTGACTCATGGTGACCTTCCATTGGGTTTCCAAGACTATAAGCTTTATGAGACAAGACTTTCTCTCTCTCTCCCCCTCCCTCCCTTTCTCCCTCCCTCCCTCCCCCCTCTCTTTCACACACACACACACACACACACACACACACACACACACACACAGTAACTGGTTAATTTGGATCAACAATATTTTGGTTAGCAGGCCAACAACTAACTAATTATGTCACAACTCTCCTCATATATGAATATATTACTAAGTAATAAGAAGTTGCACTGACAATCTTAAGGTAGGCTGTTTGAATCTACCAGCTTCTCGGTGGAGAAAGATGGACAATCATCTTCCTTGCAATTTAAAGCATCTGAAAAGCTCCTGGAGAGTTAACTATGAATCAGTTTTGCCTGCAGGTCACACAGTGAGTGAAAGACGCACAATCTCTTCCCTCATTCTTGTTGTTAAGTGCTGTCAAGTTGAGTAAGACCCATACTGAACCTATGAACAAAAGATCCATCTTGTTTCATCCTCAAACTACCCAACACATAAGAACCCATAGCAGCAGTCACCAAGTCAACCCACTTGATTAAGGGTCTTCCTCTCCTTCACCAGCTCTCCACCCTTCCCAACATCATGTCCTTCTCCAAGGAATAGCATCTTCTAGCAACGTGTTCAAAGTATGTGAGGTGATGCCTCATCATTCTTGCCTCCAAAAAGCACTCTGGCTGCACCCTCTCCAAGATATAACTGTTTGTTCTCTTGGCTGTCCATGTGATATTCAGTTCTCTTCTCCAACACAACAGCTCAAAGGCATCAATTATTTTCCTGTCATCCTTATTCATTGTCCATCTCTCAGATGCACAGCAAGAAATTGGAAAGAATAGAACCTGAATCAGACACAACTTAGTCCTCAAACTGACATTATAACTCCTCAATAATTTGGAGATGTGTCTAACTGCAGATTTTCCCAGTGCAATGGGTCTTATTTCCTGACTGCTGGTGCCAAAGGTAGCAATTGTGGATGCAAGCAAGATGAAACTGTTGACAATTTCAGTCTCCTCTCCATCCACCATAATGCTATCTATTGGTCCAGCAGTAACAATCTTTGTTTTCTTGACATTGAGATACAATCCACAGCGAAGGCTGTGTTCTTTGATATTCTATAGCATTGCTTCAAGTCTTCCTCACTTTCAGCAAGCAAAATTGTGTCACCTGCGTAACTCAAGTTATCGATGAGTCTCTCTCCAATCCTGATTCTATACTCCTCCTCATAGAGTCCAGCTTCTCAGATAATGTGCTCAGCAAACAGATTGAATAGGTATGGAGACACAATACAATCCTGGTGTACTCTCTTCCCATTTCCAAACCATGCAGTATTTTCCTGATCAGTTCGCATAAGTCTCCTGGTCCAGGTATAAGTTCTGCATGAGCACAATCAAGTGCTCTGGGATTCCCATTCTTAATGTCATCCACAACTTGCTTTGATCTACACAGTCAAATGCCTTTACATAGTCAATAAAGCACAAATAGACATTGTTCTGGTATTTCAGCCAGGATCCATTTGACATCAGCAATGATATCCCTGGTGCCACAACCTCTCTAAAATCACGCTTGAACTTCCACTAGTTTCCTATTCTATGTACTGTTCTAGCCATTTTTTAATATCTTCAGCAATATTTTGCTTGCATATGATACCAATGATATTGTATGATAGTTTCCACATTCAGCTGGATAACCTTTCTTGGGAATGGGAACAAATATGGACCTCTTCCAATGCTTTGGCCACAAAGCTTCCTTCAAATTTTGTGGCATAGACTGATGAGTGCCTCCAAGGCTACATCGGTATATTGAAACAAGTCAATTAGTATCCTATCAATTCCTGAGGCCTTATTTTTTTCCCAGTGCCCTCAATGCAGCTTCCACTTCCTCTTTCATTACCATTGGCTTCTGTTCATATGGTACTTCCTGAAGTATTTTCAGTGTCAATCAATTCTTTCTGTTACAGTGACTCTGTATTCCCTCTATTTTCTTTTGATGCTATCTGTGTCGTTAAATGTATTGCCCAAAGCATCTTTCAATTGTTCCAAGAGGCTTGCATTTGTTTTTCAGTTCTTTTAGCTTGAGAAATGCAATGAGTTCTTTCCTTTTTATTCTTCAATTTCAGCTCTTGGCACACTCAATTATAATACTTTGTTTTGTTTTCCCAAACTGCTCTTTGAAATCTTCTGTTCACCTCTTTAATTTCTACATGTTTTCCTTTTGTTTTGGCTTCCCAATGCTCTTGTTTTTGTTGTTGCTATGTGCCATCGAGTTGTTTGCGACTCATAGCAACCCTATGTACAAGAGCCCTAAATGCCGTTCTATCCTGTGCCAACCTCACTGTCTCAAACACATTCATTCCCACCACTCCACTCACAGACTCAATCCATCTCATTGAGGGTCTTCCTCTCCTTTGCCGTCCCTCCACTCTCCCAAACATGATGTAACTCTCCTTGCAACATGCCCAAAGTATGTCAGACGAAGCTTCAGAATCCTTGACTCCAGGGAACATTCTGGCTTCACCCTCTCCAGAACAAACCTGTTTGTTCTCCTAGCAGTCCATGGTATATTCAACACTCTTCTCCAGCATCAATTCTCTATCATCCCTATTCACTGTCCAACTCTCCTATGCATAGCATGTAATTGGAAAGGCTATAACCTGCATCAGGCGCACCTTTGTCTCCAGCCTGACGGCATTGCACTCCAGTACTCTTGAGAGGTCCCTCACAGCTGACTTTCTCAATGCAATTTGTCTCCTGATTTCCTGGCTGCTGTTACCAAGAGTGTTGACTGTGGAACCAAGTAAACTAAAACTGTTAACTATCTCAAACTCTTCACCATCCATACGGATGCTGCCAATTGGCCTAGTGGTAAGAATCTTTGTTTTCTTGATATTGAGCTTCAATCCATATTGAAGACTGTAATCCTTAACCTGCAGCAAGCGCTTCAGGTCCTCCTTAGTTTCAGTGAGCAGGGTTGTGTCATCTGCATAACACAGGTTGTTGACGATTCTTCCACCAATCCTGATGCCACATTCCTCCTCCATACAGCCCAGCATCTCAGATGATCTGTTCTGCATACAGATTGAAAAGGTATAGACCCCTTTCTTGATTTTGAACCATCCAGTGCCTCCCTACTCTGTTTTGATGACTGCCTCTTGGTCCAAGTATAGGTTTTGCATTAGCACAATCAAATGTTCTGGGATTTCCATTCTTCTCAGAGTCAGCCATAGCTCGTTGTGATCCACACAGTCAAAGGCCTTTTCATAGTTAATGAAGCACAGATAGACATTCTTCTGGTATCCTCTGCTTTCTGCCAAAATCCATCTTACATTAGCTACAATATTCCTAGTACCATGACCTCTTCTAAATCCAGCCTGCACATCTGGCAATTCTCTGTTGACCTAATGTTCTAGTGTAATCTTTATAGTCTCTTCTGACATTCATTTTGATTTTGTTCTTTTTCTATTTTCGTAATGGCCTTCTACTTTCTTCATGGATGAAAGATGGGAAATCTCACAACTTGTCTTCAATCATTGGTGTTCAATATCTCAATCCTATTCTTAAGATAATTATGAAATTCATGTGGGATTGATTCAGGATCATATCTTGGATCCTGTGGACTTACTTTATTTTTACTTTAGCCTTATTTTGTACTTGCATATGGGTACTGATAATCTGACCCACAGCCCACCCCTGACCTAGTTTTGACAGCTATTACTGAGCTTCTCCAATGATTTCTTCCACAAATATAGTCAATCTGATTCCATCAGGGGGTATTCACATGTAAAGTCATCATTTGTGTCTTTTTAAAGAGGAATTTGCAATGAATAAATCATTGTAAATACAAAATTCATTCTATTTCCAGCTTCATTTCTATTGTTGTTTAGTGCCATCGAGTCGTAGAAGACTCATAGCGACCCTATGAACGAACACCTGAGCACTGTTCGTACATAGAGTTTCAGGAGCCAAGTCATTTCGGAAGTGGATGCTACTCCTGCTTCCAGGCTTGATTTAGTCGGGAAGCTCCAGCCAACACTGTCCACCATGGGTACCCATTACCACGATCGCCACTTCACTGTCACAGTCTTCAGCATCACAGCAACCACGAGTTACCTCTGTACAGCAACGCACAGACCAGTGCTATACCACCTTCGGCTTCGTAGCATTTCTATTACCAAACCCATATTTTCCAACTGTTTCTTCTTCACTATTTCCTTCTGCATTTCAGTTATCAATTATAATTAACAAATCTTGAATGTATGTTTGTTTACGGCATTGAAGTCTATGGGGGAGAGAAAAGTCTAAAAGCACTATATTTTAGGGCATTATTTTTATCTTAGGAGTATGCAGGGAGGGTTGCAGAGTGGATTATATTTGGGGGTAGGGGTTGGGGTTTGGGGAAGTGCGGGGGGGATTGTGTACCAGTGAGGGAGTTTTTCTTTTGCTTTTCAAGGAGAGGAGCAAAGGGGAGGGGAGGGGAGAGGGGTTTGTGCGGGGAAAAGGGTGCAACAATGAATGAATGGAATCCCAAAATCTCTGTAGATGTTCATTGAAATGAAAAATAAACAACCTAAATTTTAAAAAAAGGAATTGGCAAAAATTATCAATTTCTTTCTCTTTGATTCTAGATTTAGGAGCATATATTTGAATGATAGTCATATTAACGGTCTTCCCATTTGCATACTATCCTATCATTCACAACATTGTATTTCAAGATAGAACTTGAAATTTACTTATTTTTTTATGATCTTCAATTTATTCCATCTGAATGACTATGCAACATCATTCTTCTGTTTTTAATTTTCTGCAAATATGTAGTCTCTGAAAACAATAATGAGTCAGCTATAAGTCAGTTCCCACTGAGTGGCACATAACAGTAATACAACTATCTATCTATCTATTTATCTATTTATCTATCTATCTATCTATTATCTATTATCTATCTATCTATCATCTATCTATCACCTATCTATCATCAAGCTATCTCTATTTTGGCCCTATTTTTTTTAATTGGTTTGCTTACAAAATTCATATACACTGTGTTTCACACTATTCTTCATTCACATTGTGTTTCATACAATCCTTGGACCTTGTCAATCATTACCCTCTCTTTACATCCAGGTCCTTCCATTTACCTTCACCCTTCCTTCCATCCACCAATCTGTGGAACACTGTAGTTTCATCCCTACTTATTCTCAGCCTTCCCCTCCTTAAGTTCCTATACATGTTCTATTAGTCTTCCTTCTCTATTTTTATTATATACCATTGAGTTGGAAATTAACTCATAGCTACCCCCCAGTGGGTTTTCATAGACAGTAAATTGCATGGGAGTGGATTACCCATCTTTCTCCCCCCGAGTAGCTGGTGAATTCTGAACATGTGCTTTTGGCTTAGCAAGGTAACTCCTTACCATTAATCCAAAAGTTGTTGTTGTTAGGTGTCATCAAGTCGCAGATCTGAAGCCTGCCCTGTCCTGAGCCAGTCTCACTGATTCTGACTCACCTACTCTGAGTGCCCCCATTACTGTATCAGTCCATCTCATCCAGGATCTTCCTCTTCTGTGCTGTTCCTACACCCTTCTGCACATGATGTCTCTCCCCTAGAACTGGTCCCTCCTATTCAGTTGTCCAAAATATGTGAGATGGAGCTTCAAAATCCTACCCTCCAAGGAGAAACTTGGTTTCACCCTCTCCAGAACAGGTCTATTTGTTTTCTTGGTGGTCCTTGGTATGTTCAAGACTCTTCTTTAGGACCACAACTAGAAGGCATTGATTCTTCTTCTGCTATCCTTAGTAAATGTCCAGCTCTCTGATGCATAGCAAGTAATTGCAAAGACTATTTCCTGGATTGAGCTCTGGTGGCTTAGTGGAAAAAAGCTGTGCTGCAATCCTGAAGGCATGCAGTTTGAGGTCACCAGCTGCTCTACAGGAGGAAGATGAGCAATCTCCTCCCATGCAATTAACTGTCTCTGAAAACCATTGGAGGGTCAGCCATGGGCCGATTGTGACTCTATGATACACAACAACAAACAACAACATGTCCTGGATTAAGTGTAACTTAGTCTCTAGACTGATATCATTGCTTTTCACTACTCTAGATAGGTCCATGACAGCAGATTTTCCTAATGCAATTCATCTTCTGATTTCCTAGATGCTGGTGCCAAGAGTGTTAATTGTGGACCAGAGCAAACTATAATTGTTACAACCTCAATCTCTTCTCCATTGTTTATGGTGCTGCCAATTGGCCCAGTGGTAAGAATTTTTTATCTTCTTGATTTTGAGCTTCAGTTGAAGCCTGGCTATAGTCCTTGACCTTCTGCAGCAAGCACTTCAGGTCCTCCTCAGTATCAGCAAGCAAGGTTGTGTCATCTGCATGATGTAGGTTGTTGATGAGTCTTCCTCCATTCCTGATGCCACATTTCTCCTTATAAAGCCCTGCTTCCCAAATGATATGTTCTTCATATAGACTGAAAAAGCATGGAGACAGAATGCATCCCTGACAGACACCTTTCCTGGTTTTGAACCATGCAGGAAGCCACCAAAGCTCCTTGCTAATAAAGGGTGGTGGTGGTTGTTGTTTGCTCAAGCTCAAGAGTCAAATCATAGCTGACTTGTCAGAGAATTTTGAGAGACAGTAAATTACATCAGAGAAGATTGCCCATCCTTCTCCCACGAGCATCTGTGAGTTTGAACTGTGTGCCTGGTTAACAAAGGGTTATTGTTGTTAAGTGCCATGAGTCATAGACAACTCATAGTGACCCTATGAACAAAAGACCTGAACAATCTACAAGTAGATTTTCCCCGATGGGCTGCGTAGGAATCAGATAGATGACATTTGTGGAAGAAATCATTGGAGAAACTCGATATCAGCAGTCAAGACTAGGCCAGAGGCAGACTGTGGGTCAGATCATCAATTATTCATATAAGTTTAAATTGAGGCCTGAAAAAATGAAAATAAATCCACAGGAACCAAGATATTGTATTCAATCAATTTCATCAGAATTTCATGATCATCTTAAAAATAGATTTGAGGCATTGGACACCAATGATAGTAGATCAGATGAGTTGTGGGCCAATGTCAAGGAATTAATCCATGAAGAGAGTAAAAACTCATTAAAAAAACAAAGGAGAAAGAAAAAAAAATTGATATTGGTGTCAGAAGTGACTCTGAAGATTGCACTGGAACATTGAGAAGCCAAAATGGAACCATGTTGAAGTGAAATAGGTGAACAGACAGTTTCAATGTGCAGCTCTGGAGTGCAAAGTATTGTAATGGAATGTGCAGAGAGCTGGAATTGGAGAATAAAAAGAGAAGAATTCACTCTGCATTTCTCAAGCTGAAAGAACTGAAAAACAAATCTAAACCTCATGTTACAATACTGAAAGATGCTTTAGGCAATATATTGAATGACCCAGAAAGCACCAAAGGAAGATAGAGGGAATACACAGAGTCAATGTACCAGAAAGAATTGGTTGACACTGAAAAATTTTAGAAAGTACCAAATGAACAGAAGCCAATGGTGATGAAGGAGGAAGTAGGAACTGCATTGAAGACATAAGAAAAAAAAAAAAATAAGGCCCCAGAAATTGGTGGGATACCAAGTGAATTGTGTCAATTAACAGGTACAGCCTTGGATTCACTCACCAGTCTATGCCAGGAAATTTGGAGGATGGCTGTCTGGCCAACGAATTGGAAGAGGTCCATATTTGTTCCTATCCCCAAGAAATGTGATCCAATTGAATGCGGAAATTATTGAACGATATTGTTGATATCACATGCAAGCAAAATACTCCTAAAGATCATTTTTTAAAAATGGCTGGAACAGTACATAGATATGGAATTGCCAAAAGTCAAGTGGGATTTAGAAGAGGCCGTGACACCAGGGATATTATTGTTAATGTTAGATGGATTCTGGTTGAAAAGAATACCAGAAAAATGTCTATTTGTGCTTTATTGACTATGTAAAGGTAAACTGTTTAGGAAGTGAATAACATGCCAGCTTCCAACCTGTTCTAATCTGGGAGATCCAAGAAACACTGACTAACATGGGTAACATTATGGCATTTGACACCTCAGTGTCACACTGTTTAGCATCACAGCAACCCCAAGTTACCTTCGTACAGAAAATTGACAGACCAGTGCTATACTGCTTAGGAGAATGTTTGTCGCTGTTGTTGTTGTTATATGCTGTTGAGTCGCTTGCAACTCATAACGACCCTATGTAGAACAGCCCTACACTCTGCTCTGTCCTGTGCCAATCGCACTGTCACTGACACACCCATACCAATTACCCCAGTCACTAAATCAATCCACCTCCTAGAGGGCCTTCCCCCCCTGTGCTGTCCCTCCAACCTACCAAGCATGATGTCCTTCTCCAAGGACCGGTCCCTCCTTACAACATGTCCAAAGTATGTTAGACGGAGCCTCAGAATCCTTGCCTCCAGGGAGTCTCCTGGTTTTCATTCCAGGATGAATCTGTTTGTTTTCCTAGCAGTCCATGGTACTCTCAGTACTCTTCTCCAGCACCACAGCTCAAAGGCATCAATTATCCTTCTATCCTCCTTGGTTGTTGTCCAACTCTCTGATGCAGAACAACAAGTGATTGCAAAGATCATTGCCTGTATCAGATGCACCTTAGTCTCCAGAGAGACACCATTGCTCTTCAGTACTTTGGAGAGGTCCCTAACAGCAGACTTTCCAATCACAATACATCTTTTAATTTCCTGGCTGCTGGTGCCAAGAGTGTTGATTGTGGAGCCAAGCAGACTAAAGCTGTGAACAATCTCAATCTTTTCACCATCCATCCTGATGCTGTCAATTGGTCCAGTGGTGTGAATCTTTGTCTTCTTGACAATGAGTCTCAATCCATATTGGAGACTGCAGTCCTTGACCCTCTGCAGCAAGCGCTTCAGGTTCTTCTCAGTTTCAGCAAGCAGGGTTGTGTCATCTGCGTAACACAGATTGCTGATAGATCTTCCAGCAATCCTGATGCCGCATTTCTCCTCATAAAGCCCAGCCTACCGGATAATCTGTTCTGCATACAGGTTGAAAAGGTAAGGAGACAGGACACATCCCTGGCATACGCCCTTCCCAATTTTGAACCATGTAGTGTTTACTTGCTCTGTTCTGAAGACTGACTCTTGGGTCAAGTATAGGTTTTGCATTAGCACGATCAAGTGTTCTGGGATTCCCATTCTTCTCAGAGTCAGCCACAGTTTGTTATAATCTACACAGTCAAACACCTTTGCATAGTCAATGAAACACAGATATGCATTCCTCTGGTATTCCCAGTTTGTCCCTAAAACAATTAAAACCAGGTCAAATGGTCACAGACTGTAGGGACCAACCTGTTGTTTTTTTTTGTTGTTGTTTTTGTGTATGTGTTTAATATAAGGCTGAATCCAATCAGCTCACACCCAATTGTTAATGAAACAAAAACCAAACAAACATTCTACACCCGAGCCTCAAACAAACCAAGTGAACTTACTATAGATGCATTTACAGAGCATCTACTGCATACTTGGATGTGTGTGCTCAAGGATTTGCTGATTAGCCACCCCAACAAAAATGCTTAGGTAGGGGGATCAGGTAGTGCTTGAATATAAAAACCAAGCATGCTGTTGCTGATGATAAAAAAATAACCACAAACCTGTAATAAAAGAACGGTGCCTTTCAGAAAAATGCCTAGCCTGGTTGCCTAACTTCCACTCTTCAACTATGAACTTGGAAGACATTCTTAAGAGAGAGGTAGTAGATGAAGGCTGTGTTACTGGGTCACACTGAGTTTGTTGTGGGTTCTCTGATTCAATCTGGCCTGCCCTGGCCCTCCAGTACTGGCAAGACTTTGTTCCCTCAAGGCACAAAGGCTAAGTGGCATCTGGAGAGATGCATGGTTGAGTGATCTCGCCTCCATCTACCCTATGTTCAGCTTGAGGAGGCCTCAAGCTCAAGGGGATATCCCTGACCCTGAGTCTCTGTGGCAGGATCTCTTGGTCTACTGTTCCTGGGAATGAGAAGTTGGGAGTTCCTTCTTGCCCAATCCCTGTGCAGGCCACCCTGGAGGGTTCACTGGATGGGCCAAAGCTGCTTCCTAGGAGATCCTAAAGGCTGCTCCTATCACATCCAGCCCACCCTGTGTGACGTCACAGAGAAGGATGGCCACGTGTAGAAACACAGACATGTGTGGGTAGTGTTGCATGCTGTGGATTCCAGCTGTCCCACTTGTAGAGGGTAGAGAGGTTTGGGGAGCTCAATTTAGCTCTAGAAATCTAATAGTCCCACAGTCCCTTCGGCTAGGCTAGGGGAGAACAATAAGAATCTACATGAATCTGCTTGAGACGAGCACATACTCATCTTGGAGATAGTCAGTCTCAAGACAAAGGACAGCCTTCTCCTGTATTATTTATAATTAAACACAGGCTGGAGGGTCAGCTATGCGTCACTTCCCACACAATGACACATAGCAACAACACAAATCTATCTATCCATCTGGTGACTTATTGGTAAAAAATTACGCTGCCAATGCAAAGTTTCAGATCCAAGAGTTGCTCTGTGGGAGAAAGTTGGACCATCCCCTCACAATTAAGCTGACTTTGAAAACTCGCTGGAGGATCAGCTATGGCTCAGTTATGACTCAATGGTACAAAACAACAATAACAATTATGTGTATCTATCCATCCATCCACCCATCAATCTATGGAGCTTTTTTTTGACTAGAGGTAAGGAACTTCCCTACTAACTCTAAGACACATGGTTCGAATCCATCTGCTGCTCCATTAGAGAAAAGTGGGCAATCTTGGCCTTTGCAATTATTGTCTCTGAAAATACACACACACACACACACACACACACACACACACACACACACACACATAATCTCTTTAGAAAAATCTTCCTCAAATTCATAGCAACCATCCAGTAGATCTCTGAGGCTATAAATACTGTTCATCTTTCTCAAATCAGTGACAATGACAATAAATGTTTACATTTCCATATACTTACTACCATACATACCAGCAACTAACTGGGGAAAAATGTATATTTGTTTCCCAAAGGCACCCTAAAAAGACAAAGATAATTATTACTGCATAAAGTGCAAAGACCTAAAGCTAGAAAATCAAAAGAGAACATCCTCCACTTATCTTCAGTTGAAAAAAAAATTGGAAGAAAAAAAAGTAAGTCTGAGTTGTAATACTGAAAATATTTCACAGGGAAAATATTAAATTATGCAGGAAGTATCAAAAGAGAATGGAAACAGCACACAGACACTATGCAAAAAATGATTGTGTTTGAACTATTTAAAGATGTACTGGTGTGATCAATAACCAATGGTACTGAAAGAAGTCCAAGCTGCAATGAAGACATTAGCAAAACTAAGGTTTCAAGAACTGATGAGTTATCAGTTGAGATGTTTCAGCATACATATGCAGCCTTGGGCATGATTACCATACTATTCCAAGAATTTTCAAAGACAACTTCCAGGTCAAAAAACTGGAAGAGATCTTAATTTTGAGCCCATTTAAACACACACACACACACACACACACACACACCCCTCTACCCACCCCAATAACAACTGAGGAAGGTTTCAGAATGTGGAAATTATTGACCAATATCATGAATATCATAAACAAATGAAATCTTACTGAAAATTATTTTTAAATGGTTGAAACAGTACATTAACAGGGAACTACCAGAAATTCAGGGACGACCCCAAGGCTGCGACGAACTCAGTTGCAGGACGCTTAGGGCAGAAAGCAGGTGAAAAAGCAGACAGCTCAGCAGAGCTGAAAATCCCCTCCTCCTATACAGGTACAGTGAAAGACCCCAAGGCTGCGAGAAGCAACTATCTACACACCAGACCACAGGACACGTCACCTTCGCTCAGGACACATTACCACTGAACATAGGAGACTCTGGTCACAGCATAAGAAACTGTTAGCAGCTGATGAGTCTGGAATCACAAAAGCCAAGGAAGCTTTGGATATAAGCTATCAGATCAAGGGCTGGACAATGGGAAACTGATGTTGAGGGGAGTGGGTAGAAGTGGAGGGGTATCTTGATGGATAGTGGAGCAAAGAAATAAGTCAGGACGCTTGTGCCAAGGGCAGGGACAACACTGAAACTAATGGTTAATTCTTCAGTAAGGGATATATTTTCACTTTTTCCATAAAATGTTTAACTGTTGGATACTTCTCTAAATCTGAACATTCAAATTAAGACACACCAGGAAGAAGGATTGGCCATCCACTTCCAAAATAGCAGGCCTCTGAAATCCCTATGTACAACAGAACACACGTAGAATGACAGAAAGGTCAACTGAGCATGGAAATACAAAGGAAGAGAAACAGTTGTAAGCAGACACTAGTGACTGGAACATGGAAGGTGAGAATCATGAATGTAGGAAAATTAGATATTGTTAAGCAGGAAATGGAACGCATAAATATTGACATACTAAGCATTGGAGAGATGAGATGGACGGGCATGGGGGATTTTGAGTCAAATGATCATATGATATATTACTCCGTATATGAAAAGGCGAGGAAAAATGGGGTTGCTTTCATAGTTAGAAAAGCGATTTCTAAATCTGTCTTGAAGTACAATATTGGGATTCTTTGGGATGGGAACAATTATAGACCTCTTCCAGTCAGTTGGCCAAGTGGTTGTGCAGAAAAGGCCTTTGACAAAATCCAACACCCTTTCCTGATGAAAACACTCAACAAAATAGGACTAGAGGGGAATTTCTTCAATATAGTGAAAATATTTATGAAAACCCGAGAGCTAACATTATTCTCAATGGAGAGAGGTTAAAGGCATTCCCTTTAAGAACAGGAACTAGGCAAGGATGCCCA
>NW_006400211.1:78768-79301 GCF_000299155.1 Elephantulus edwardii | reverse complement strand
ACAACTAAGAAATAGTGAGAAGAGTTGGGACCTCAGAAGGTTTTTAGAACCAATTAGTGGGCTCTGTGTCCAGGAGAAAATGAATATACTTACCAGTAATGTTAATGCTCACCCACAGCTCTTCTGGCAGGGTCTAAATCGTTGAAACATCCTCCTTTGTTTCCAGCTGGAAGCTGGGGCCTGTCAGTCCTGTCTGCCATGAGGACCTGCTGTGGGCCACCATGGCCAGGTGTCCTTCAGAGCCACACTTAAAGTAAGTGAGTGGGAGCTTCCTCTCTACTCCCTTGCCTATCTGTGTCTCTCATCTGTGACACTGTCTACTGAAGTGGCCCACCTTTCCACAGTGGAAGCAATTCTGACCTCCTTTATTTACTTTGGGTGGCATTGTATATGAGTAAGGCTTTCTTTTCCTAACACAGGCCCTAAACTGGCAGCAATAGCTGCCCCAATAATTTTGGCCGTTCTCTGTTCTTTTCTCTTCCCTCTAGATCCCAGTTGTTAAAAGAGGGGAAAAATTTAAGCAAATGTATAAC
>NW_006400211.1:74158-78668 GCF_000299155.1 Elephantulus edwardii | reverse complement strand
ACCAATGAGGGAGTTTTTCTTTTGCTTTTCAAGGAGAGGAGCAAAAGGTGGGGAGGAGGGAGGGGTTTGTGTGGGGAGAAGGGTGCAACAATGAATGAATGGAATTCCAAAATCTCTGTAGATGTTCATTGAAATGAAAAATGAACAAGCTAAATTTAAAAACAACAACAACAAAAAAACCCAAAAAACAAAAAACCCAAAACACTTTCTCAGCGACATCTAGATTTGTCTTTTACTAAATAGGTTCCAAGTTGTTGTTGTTATGTGTCATCAAGTCACTTGTGACTCATAGTGACCCTATGTACAACAGCCCTAAATGCTGTTCTATCCTGTGCCAACCTGGCTGTCTCAAACACACTCATTCCCACCACTTCACTCACAGAATCGATCCATCTCATCGAGGGTTTTCCTCTCCTGTGCCGTCCCTCAATTCTCCCAAATATGATGTCCCTCTACAAGGACCAGTCCCTCTTTGCAACATGCCCAAAGTATGTCAGATGAAGTTTCAGAATCCTTGACTCCAAGCAGCATTCTGCCTTCACCCTCTACAGCACAGACCTGTTTGTTCTCCTTGTTCTCCATGGTATATTCAACACTATTCTCCAGCACCACAGCTCAAAGGCATCAGTTCTCTTTCTATCATCCCTATTCCCTGTCCAACTGTCCAATGCATAGCACGTAATTGCAAAGACCACAGCCTGGATCAGGCGCACCATAATTGCCACACCAAATTGACACATGAAATGAACTGTTACACTATCTCTTTCTATATGGGAAGAATTATTTAGCTTGATTTTTAATATTGTCAGGGGCTGTCAAGCACGATTCATAGTAGCCCTATGAACAAAAGGTTTGAATGCTGTCCTATCTTATGCTGTTCTCATTATTTCAGACATACACCAAACCATACACATACATAAACATATAGCAGTCATTGTATCAATCCATCTGGTTGAGGGTCTTCCTCTCTTTCTCCAGTCTACTACCTTTACAAGAATGATGTACCTCTCCAAGAAACAGCCTCTCCTAACAACCTGCTGAAAGTATGTGACATGAAGCTTTGTAATCTTTGACTTCAAGGAGGATTCTGGCTGTATTTTCATAGACATGTCTGTTTGTTCTTTGGCAATTTACAGAATAGTTAATACTCATCTCCAACACCACAACTCAAACATATCAAGATATTAATTGTCCAGTTCTCAGAACCATAGAAAATTATAGAAAAGACTGAATCAAATATACCTTAATCTTCAAACTAACCTAGGTGCTTTTCAGTAATTTGGAAAAGTCCCTGACTTAAGACTTTCCTTATGAAAGCTTAAAATGATGTTTATTTTCACATGGGATAGACCAAGGGCATATTTTGGTTACTGAGGACTGGTTTTTTATTTTCTTCAGCCTCAGTATGACTTTGCACATGAATAATTGGTGGCCTGTTCCACAGTAGTCAATCTGATTCCTATGTGGTCCGTCAGATCAGGCTCATGTGTAAAGTTACTGTTTGTGTTTTGCTGTTGTTGTTGTTGTTTTGTTTGTTTGTTTGTTTTGTTTTTGGTTTTGGTTTTTTTTATAAAAGGATGTGCCCTGGCTCCATACCTTTTTAACCTGTATGCAGAACAGTTTATCTGGGAGGCTGGGCTCTATGAGGAGAAATGCAGCATCAGGATTGGTGGAAGATCTATCAACAATCTGCGTTATGCAGATGACACAACCCTGCTTGCTGAAACTGAGGAGGACCTGAAGCGCTTGCTGTAGAGGGTCAAGGACTGCAGCCTTCAATATGGATTGAGGCTCAATGTCAAGAAGACAAAGATTCTCACCACTAGACCAATTGGCAGTTCACAGCTTTAGTTCGCTTGGCTCCACAGTCAATACTCTTGGCACCAGTAGCCAGGAAATTATAAGATGTACTTCTATGGGAAAGTCTGCTCTTAAGGACCTCTCCAAAGTACTGAAGGGCAATGGTGTCTCTTTGGAGACTAAGGTGCGTTTGATACAAGCCATGGTCTTTGCTATCACTTGTTATGCCTCAGAGAGTTGAACAGTGACTAAGGAGGATAGAAGGAGAATTGATGCCTTTGAGCTGTGGTGCTGGAGAACAGTATTGAGGGTACCATGGACTGCTAGCAAAACAAACAGATTCAACCTGGAAAGGGTTAAACAGGGCAGGTCTCTGGAGGCAAGGATTCTGGGGCTTCGTCTGACATACTTTGGTCATGTTGTAAGGAGAGACCGGTCCTTGGATAAGGACATCATGCTTGGGAGGTGGAGGGACAGCACAGGAGGGGAAGGCCCTCTATGAGGTGGATTGATTCAGTGACTGGGGTAATCGGAATGGATGTATTGGAGATGATGCAATCGGCACAGGACAGAGCAGAGTTTAGGGCTGTTGTACATAGGGTCGCTGTGAGTCGCAAGTGACTTGATGGCACATAACAACAAACAACATTTGTAATGAATAAATCATTAAGTATAAAAAATTCAATCACTTCATTTTCAGCTTCATTTCTGTCACTAAGTCAATATTGTCTGACTACTATTCTTTATTGTTTCCAGCTTTTCCATTCCAATGATTAAGAACTTTGAAAGTTACAGAAAGGCTTCAGACCTTTTGTTCATAGGGTCACTATGAGTCATACTCAATTTGATGGCAATGAACAACAACAAAAACATTCTATATTTAATAAAAATTTGGTTTGGGAAAGGTGAAGTTAATGAATTTTGAAACATTCTTTTTATTGCCACTTAAAAATTTGCTGTAGATTATTTTCATGGAAAGTTAAAAAATATGACAATCACTCCTAATTTTTACACTATTAGTACATAACACCAAACTTAACAGGCATCTTGTTGGTAAAATTTTAATCTATTGCTACATCTAAGACGGAAATGAGGATGTATATTTCCAGACCATATTAAGCAATTTCTTTATATCTTTATCAAACCATGTAAAATCTATATAAAACTACTTAAAATAAAGCAAAGATACCATTTCTGATCTAAAATTCCAGGAAAGCCTGGTTTTCCAGATATATGTACTGCTGTCCTGGATCTATGGTGCTCAAAGTGTGCTCTTGCATCAGTGTCCCTGAGAACTTGTTAAAAATACAAGTTCTCAAACCCATCCCAGACCAATTGAATCAGAATCGATGTTGAGGGAGACAACTCTATTTTATGTTACACTTGGAGAATTAAATTCCTCATGCTTATCAACACTGAGCAGGACACCATCACCACAATTCAAAGGTATTAATATTTCTTTGTTTCATTCTAATTTCTTATTCATTTTTTAACTTTCTGATGCATGAGAAGCAACTGAAAATACTATGGCTTGGATTAGGTGCACCTTATTCTTTCAACTGATATCCTTGCTCTTCAGGATTTTGTAGAGATCCTTGACAGCAGATTTCTTCTATTTTGAATTCTTGACTGCTACATGATGGAAAATCATTGACAATGTCAATATTTTCTCCATATATCATGAGGTTGCTTACTGTTTCTTGATGTTGAGAATTAATTCATATTGAAGGTTGTATGTCTTTGATCTTCTACAGAAAGTACTTCAAGTCTTCTTCACTTTCAGCAAGCAAGGTAATATCATCTTCAGAACACAGTTTGTTGAATCTTCCACCAATCTTGATTCATCTTCTTCATATCATTCATCTTCTTGAATTCTTTGTTCATCCTACAGACTGAACAGCTATTGAGAAAGAATTAAATCCTGATACACACTTTTCCTGTCTTTAAAACATGTAATATTGCCCTTTTCTGTACAAACAATTGGTTCTTCATTTCACATGAGCACAATCATGCGTTCTAGGATTATCATTCCTCTCAATGTTAGCAGTAATTTGTTGTGTTCTACAGTCAAATGCCTTTGTATAATCAATAAAACACAAGGAAATATCGTTCTTATATTTTCTGTTTTAAGCCAAGATCCATTTGATATCAGCAATGACTTATTCTCAATCCAGCTTGAATTTTTGGCAGTTCTATGCCCAGCCATTTTTTAATAATTTTCAGCAATATTTTGCTTGAATGTTCTTTTAATGATATTATTTGATAACTTCCACATTCTGCTGGATAACTTTAAAAAAATGGGAAAAATATGGATGGATATTTTTTAGTCAGGTATCAGTCTTATGTATTTGATAGCAGAGACTGATAAGCACATCCAAGGCGGCATTTTTTTTTTCTGAAACAGCTCAATTAGTGATTCCATCAATCCTTGGGGACTTATTTTCTTTTAATTATTACTAAATGTTAATCGTTTTAATGGACATTTACATAGATTTTGGGTTCTCATTCATTGTTGTACTGTTTTCTCTCCCCTCCTCCCCAGTTCGTTCTTCTTCCCCCCCCATGTCTGTTTTAATTGTCCAATTGCCACAGTGCTTGTCAAAGCCAGTTCTGATTAATCTCCTGTGTCAGTGTGTCCTTTGCCATTCCCTACAAGTCCTCCCTGAGAGAGACTTCTCCCTGATTCATAAGGAAAAGGGGATGTTGTATT